>NC_079431.1:7498472-7578292 GCF_026213295.1 Gadus chalcogrammus
CATTAATTCAAAGGGACATGTTTGGACAGAGTGACCTAATGTCATTACTATCTCGTCCCACGCGACAACACAAAATAAAATTAAACATCAATTAAAAAAGCCCCCGTGCCTCGATGAGAAGCTGCACTGATACGACCGCTCTTTTGTTCCGGTCTCTGCTCGGATTGCATGCACAGCTTTGAGCAACACACTGATGTAAGTTAACCCTTGGGGTACACAAGGAGACAGGAAAACCCTGAGCATGGCCGTTCCAGACAGCCCATATGAGTCTGCTTTTGAATGCAGCCCTGAGGTGAAGTGAGGACGTAAGTGAAGCCTGAGTCATCGTCTCACGCTAACGTTATACACCCTGACCTGGACGTGGAAGTGTGAACGGCATGAGGTGCTGATTAACCCCGCCCAGTCGGTCCCTCTTCCTCTCGGTTGGTCCTGTTTGTCCCTGCCACCCTTTCTGTATTTCTCTATCTCTGACTCTCACTCTCTCCATCTTTGTCCATCTCTCTCCTTCTCCTTCTCTCTGTCTCTCTTTATCTGTCTCTTCCTCCATCCCTCTCCTGCTTTCTGTGTCTCTTTATCAGTCTCTCATTCTCCATCTCTCTCCTTTTCTCTGTGTGTCTCTCTCACTGTCTCTCTCTCTCCTCTCTCTCCATCCCTCTGCGTCTCTCAGTGTCTCTGTGGAAGACACCACCTCATAGCACAGGCGACGTCCGCGGTGTTCTAAAAGGGTTACCTCGCAGGGAGCAGAGATGCGTGTGGTGTTGGTGGTTGTTGTGGAAATGGCGGTGTGTGTGTGTGTGTGTGTGTGTGGATGATGATGATGGAGGCAGACAGAGAGATTGGAGGGGGTCTCACCGATCCGTTGAGGCCAGGGATGGAGCGGCTTTGGAGGCTGAAGCCGTCATCGCTGGCTTCCAATCCAGGAACTGACAGGTCCAGCTCTGAGCGACTATGGTCTGTCCAAAGGAGATGGAGAAGACAAACTTTCACTTAAAAAATACTAACTTTATTATTTATTTAGTTTTAAACTATTTTGACTTAATGTGGCGGGACAGTTCACTCCTGAAGCCACAGAGGAAAATAGATGAAAAACATTTATGAAATAGTGATGGAAAATAAATAACATTAACCAAAAGTGTATCTTAAGAACCACTGCTCACTCACCACATTTCTTTTTTAAATGTGTAATAATGCGCTACAGCTACATCAGATTTAACAGATGAATCCAAATGGAAATACAGTTTACATTTACATTATTCATGCTTAAAAAAACGTGAGCTGAGATCGTATCGCATTTCCCTCGCAGGAGTAATAAAGACCTATCTCATCTTATCACTTTAATGACGCAGATCCTATAACTGTATCCGTGTATAACTTTATTGAGGGAGACATCTTTCCTCACCCCGCGGTGAAGCGCTGACACTTCTCATCCCACTCTCCTGCTCTCTCCAAAACTACCGCTTGACTGTGACAGCCCCTTTGTTATGTAAGCTGTATAACGGTGTTTGAGATTAGTGTATGGGCTGCTCTCACACACACACTTGTGTGCCTTGAGGCATGAAAAGGTGTGCCATGAAATTGTGCATATTACATAAAACGCATCATTTTATCAAAGATAATTAATATAATTGGTGCTATATATGGGTTGGTTTATAATTGAGCAATGCCCCACATATTTAACAAATAATGCAATGGCTTTCCTATTATGTATGAACCTGTATCCATGGGATACCATTATTGACAGTCTGCAGCAGTCTGCGAAAATACTGTGAAAATGATAAATTACCGTGTGTATAATATCCTGGTTATAATATTACATTTTTCTAAATAATTCAGATTGGTGCCTTGAATCTCTTTGGGTCGTTATCAGCCCTAAAAGGGCTAAATCACAGATACAGTGATCAATGAAACCTCTAAATGACTAGTCTCACTAATCTGACTTTAGATAAAAAATCTCAAGTGACGGCAGACAAGCTCAGATCAGGGTGAATGGGGCATTTCACTTTCCTTCGCTTCCGATTTGTTTCTGTATTTGGATCTGTAAGTGCACAATAGAAAACACTTCAGAAAGCTTCATCCACTCGCACCAATGAGGTGTGTTCATTTGAATATTTGGAATGAACAGGAAATAGGCCTTCCGGCCGAGGCTCCTGGGCCGTCTCTCTCCAGAAGTTTGTCTATGACGTGGAAGCCCGTCGCGGGTCCTGGATGACAAAATGCCTGAATAGTGAACAGTTGAAGTAAAGGAAATACCGGAAGAGCCGGAGGCCCGCGACACAGCGATGGTGGGCGGGGCCGACTCGCCCCTTGGATGGCCAATGGGGAGCTTCTCCAACACATTGTCAGCGGACTGGAAACTGGCAACGCTTTCAGCACCATCCGGCTGAGACACACGCACCAACACACACACACACACACACACACACACACACACACACACACACACACACACACACACACACACACACACACACACACACACACACACACACACACACACACACACACACGTATGCAAACACAAAGCAACCCTCACAAGCTCGTACACACACACACACACACACACATTTACAGCAGTTAAGCGCATGTGAATCAACCGTGTTGATGCCACAGCCTTTGCGTAGCTGCCAATGCTAATTCGGACATGAACTCGAACTTGAAAGTAGTTCATCGTGCATGTGGAATGAGTGTTGTTTGTTGCACTTCTGTGTGTGTGTTTGTTTGTCTGCGTAATTTCCTGTGTGTATGTCTGTGGGTTTGCGTGCATGTATGTGTGGCTGCGTGCATGTCTTTGTGCTAGCATGCATGTCTGTGTGTTTTTGTTCGTTAATGTGTGTTATGCACGCGTTCTTGTGTGTTTACATGCGTGTCTGTGTGTTTGCATGCATGACGTTTGTGTGCGTGCATGCGTGTAAGTCTATGAATGTGGCTCTGTGTGTATGCATGTGTGCGTATCTGCGGGTCTCAATGTATTTGTGTTTGCTCACCCTGAATCTGTGGCTGTCTCCGGGTAGAGACGACTGGTCCGAGGGGGTGACGGGGCGCAGGTTGTTGGGCACCACCGCCCTCCCCGAGTGCTCCAGGGCCAGGCCGCTGCCCCTAGAGGACACAGAAGGTAGTGCTCAGGGAACACACACCAGCAGGCTCCACTGCATATGTGTACCCTTCCAAAACAAACACAAGGATCTTAACGGGTGGCCGTTAACATCCTGTGGACCTTTGCTATAAATGTCCTCAGTACGAATCTGCCACCGATAAACCAGTACCGGCCTTGTTGATCAAATATTCACAGTTTGATCTGCATACAATTCCCCCTGGAGATCCGGCTCGCTGGCTCATGTTTGATGTTTGTGGTTCTTCATTCAGCCCCGCTGCCCACTGCTTCCCATTCTGTATTTGCTCATTTGATCTCATGTGTTTTGTTAGCGGTGCTGTGCACACTTTGTTTCTCTTCTTGGAAAACACGTCATCCAGCATAAATAAAGGGCTGGCTATTTGTTTGACTGACCATTATTTATTTTGGATGCGGCTAATAGGGATTTTAACCATTAGATGATTGTGTGTGTGTGTGTGTGTGTGTGTGTGTGTGTGTGTGTGTGTGTGTGTGTGTGTGTGTGTGTGTGTGTGTGTGTGTGTGTGTGTGTGTGTGTGTGTGTGTGTGTGTGTGTGGATACCTGCGTGAGCGCGGGGCGGGGTCAGACTGTACACTCTGCACACTGTGAACGTCCTCGTCAAGCAGCGAATGAAGACTCCCCGCTTTCACTTTGTTTCCATGCTTTTTCTTGTCCAGCCTCAACCTACATGCATGCACAGACACACACACACACACGCACACGCACACACACAGACACACACACACACACACACACACACACACACACACACACACACACACACACACACACACACACACACAGAGACACACACACACAAACACGCAACCAAGCAAGCACGCACGCACACAGGCACGCACACAATACATACACACAAGGGATCAGCAACTTGATTGAGACCTTTGTATCGGCTGACAGTGTAAAGCCTCTGATTTGCGTCCAGTAAACTGTTTGCGTCTCTGGTGTTCATCAAAGAGGCTCTGTGTGTCCCATGACAGTGCTTTGTTGGTATGTGGTGATCCTTCCGATTGGTACTTTAAAAGGGAGATCCAATAACAAGCGTGGTTGATCTGTTGAATATAGTCTTATTCAAAACAGTATACAGGCTCTGTGGACAAAATAAAAATCAATAGAGAGCACAGTCATGCATAATTGAAAGCACAGGCTCTGTTTGTCTTTTGTTTTCTATGTATAATTCTATGTATAAAGGGTAGGGGATTGCAAAGGATTTCAGTCATTCACCGAAACCTAGAAAAACAATTTTTGTTGTGTTTTCTGTGGAGTTCTGTCATGTATCAATGAATATACTGTGTGTGTGTGTGTGTATGCACTTCTGTGTATTTGTGTGTGTGTGTGTGTGTGTGTGTGTGTGTGTGTGTGTGTGTGTGTGTGTGTGTGTGTGTGTGTGTGTGTGTGTGTGTGTGTGTGTGTGTGTGTGTGTGTGCGTGCGTGCGTGCGTGCGTGCGTGCGTGCGTGCGTGTATTAGTAATGGTAAAAAGTTGAATGCCACTTTACCCTTTTCTCTTGGCGCCATCCAGGAGGGAGTGTATGGAGCTTTTGGCGGACTTGGGGGTCTTGGACCTCTCAGGCTGAATGGGAACCTGGTTCTCTTGGGTGGCGCCTCTCTCTGGAGACTTGTCCTTTGTGGCTAGAGAACCAAAGCGTTAACATAGTAGATGTAGTAAGTAGGAGTATGTTGTTTAGTAAACAGCTTAAAAAACATACTAGTATCAATCCAGCCATCTATCCATCTACCATTCATATGTCCATTCATGAGTCCCATCCATCCATCAATCTCAACCAGCCATCGCCTGACATCGTTAACCTCTGGGGAAAACAGGCAATATTTCTGGGGCTACGGTAGAGACAGGTAATAGATAATGAATCCTGGCAAAGACTTCCTCTTCCGTGCATCGGTCATTGTTTTCAATATTTTTTCAAGCTGTTTCAGTTCCAGAAGTCATTTCAGCTAATCTCTATCAACAGATATCAATTGCTAATTAAGCGAAATAAAACATGATTGGTCAATACTACTCAAGCCTATAAACGTCCTACAGGTTCTGGAGTCATATGGAGTTATGTATTGCCTGGATATGTGTCTATCCATTGCCCCGACATCAATCTATCATCCATCCATCATCCATTCATTCCCTATCCATCAATCCATCCATTTATCCAGCCACAATCCATCTGACTATCCATTCAGTTAACCATCCCTCACACCTATCTCTCTCACTCTCCCTCTCTCTCTGTCTATTGCTCGCTCTCTCGCTCTCTTGCACCACACACACACGCGCACACACACACACACACACACACACACACACACACACACACACACACACACACACACACACACACACACACACACACACACACACACACACACACACACACACACACACACACACACACACACACACACGAACAACCAGCCACACACACACGCAGGTAGTGCAAATCGGATCCAACAAGAATCAATCCCCAGTCTCTGGAGCTCCACCGCGCCACAACAAATAACCGTCCTCGTAATGCAAATCAGTTCAGGGTCACCGGCTGCATGTAGCTCCGTGAATTAGCCGTCGTTGACGGCGGATTAGTGGTTGGGCTCACCGGAGGGGCTGCTCAGGATGGTCTGTTTGATCATATCGCCGAGCACCGTGCGCCGCTCAAAGCGTTTGGATCTCTCCTCGTGGAACCATTCCCCGGTCACCACCTTCAGCTCCCTGCACAGCGAACACGCACACCGTCAAACGCCTGGCCTCCCGACCCCCTCCCCCCCCCCCCCCCCCCCCCCCCGCTCTGGGCTGGGCCAGCCCCAGAGATTTAAAAGGGCCGCCCATGGTCTGGGCGATCACACCATCGCACCTGCCTCTCCTGGACTCTCTTTCAGCCATATTGTTTGTTAGAATGACGTGTTGTGTTGTGTAGTAGTAGGGCTTTTTTTTTGTTGCAAAAAAAATACATTTTGCACAGTGTTCGTATGGCGACTCAAATGTTGTTTTGGTCACGAGTTTTCAGAAACTGTTCTGACGTTATGAAGATTAATTCCAAAATACGAAAGACGAAAGCTCAATTGCTAATGTTTACATTCCCGGAAAGAGTGCGCTCGTGCTAAATGATCTTCAGAATTGGTAAAACAAAGTCATTTTGAAACTATGATATTGCAAAGGGATGTTTAGGTGTGGCCAGGAGAGACAGTTACGATGGTTTGATCACCCAGACCGTTACGGTCATTAAGTAGCCCGGGATGTATAGAGTTTGGTCGTTCCGTTCTGCATCACACTTACATGATCTTGGCACAGACGTTGCACTTCCACTGACGGCCTTTGGGAGACGTGACCCGACACTGGTTGCAGACGCGCAGTTGGCAGTCCTCACAGAGGTCCCCCCGGTCGAAGATGAGGCCCAGGGTCCGCAGGCAGCGGGCGCACTCCCGCTCCCCCCCTGCCTCCTGGGGGGGGCGGGAACCCCGCATTTTGATCTCCATCAACTCATTCTTCAACCTCCTGAAAGAGAGAGAGAGAGAGAGAGAGAGAGAGAGAGAGAGAGAGAGAGAGAGAGAGAGAGAGAGAGAGAGAGAGAGAAAGAGGGGGGGGAGAGAGAGAAAGAGAGAGAAAGAGAGAGGGGGGGGAGCAACAGAGAGAGAGAGAGAGAGAGAGAGAGAGAGAGAGAGAGAGAGAGAGAGAGAGAGAGAGAGAAAGAGAGAGAGAGAAAGGGGAGAGAGGGAAGAGAGGGAGAGGGAGAGAGAGGGGAGAGAGAGAGAGGGGAGAGAGAGAAAGAGAGAGAGAATGTCAGGGGAAGTACAGGGTGCCACAGGAAGATAAGGTTTGTTGTGGATACTCACCGTATCCTCTTCTCCTCTTGTTTCCTCAACTTCTCGTCCTTCTGCAACACCCTCAGGATCATGTTCCTCTCGTCCTCCAGCAGGAAGCACAGGTTCAGGTCTTCCTCCGTCTTCTCCATTGGTCGGTTGGGTTAGAAGCAGCCAATCAAATCAAACGTGGTGTTTTGGAGGCAAAGCTCACACGGGGGCCGGGGTGGGGGGGAGGGCGGCCAGTCGGGGGCTACATGACCCTACGATGGGACGCAGGCTTGTTCTGTGGTCATCTGGGTTGTTCTCCGGCCTATGGACATGGTTCAGACTCCGCCCAGCAGGTCCTTCCCGGCCGGGCACCCCTGCGACGCAGAGTGCTTTTCTAGCAGCCAAAGGAAATGACACCCGCCAAACTGCAATCACACCCGTCTCCACAGGAAACCTGAACAAAGCAGAGACATCGCCACTCGACTTTAGTGGATACGACGAAACATGGCCAGAGACACAGAGGAACTGAGCTACTGGGTTATTCTTGCTATTCTCGATGTGGTTCTTGCTTCCAGGCTGTGTATCCCACACAGCGAGTGGTCGAATGTTAATTAAGGCCTTCGACGGGAAGATTACCAAAAGGAACAACCTTTGGTAATTGGTCGCCGTTTGACAGTAACACTGCACTGTCTGTCAGTGTTTGCCAATTAGTGTTTGAGACTCCAGAATCTGCATGCCTAATTATACATATATATATATATATATCAAACATTATTCAGGCTTCATTTAATCTGCAATACCTCACTGTGAGAGTTATATAAACCCAGTATACATGAGAACTATTGCTGCCAATTTCATGCCTCGAGAGGTACTGATTAACGATGGATTTTAATGCTATTCTACACAAAGAGACCCTGCACAAATGTGTGACAGAAGGTGACTGAAAAAGTGTATAAAACGTCAGTTAATTGATTAAACCGTGTGTCCGGTTTCGTAGGGGATCTCCTAGTCAAGGTTCTCGGTTCGATTCCCAACCCTGGACTGAGACAAGGTCCACCAGTCCACCTCTAGCCACGTTCAAGATGTTTTAGCCCTACTTGCAAGGGGGAGAAGAAAAGCATCTTGTGAATGGTTGCATTTGTAGAACTTTTGGAGATCCATATAAAGAGAGTGTGTTCATGTGGAAGCATGCTCTGAAGACGATGATGATGATTTGCCCTATTTACCTCCCTGAAGGAGAATCGAATGAAAGAGAGCGAGATTCATCTTGCTCATTTGATCACTTCTTGTGTTGACCTGCACGGCGTGTCGGTGTGGTTAATAAGGCAATTATTATTCAGGATTTCAAGTGCATGTGGTTGGTTTTCAAGGGCCTGAACCCGAAAAGGGTAAATTATTATATGATAATGTAGCCACAGGAAAACAAACGAGGAAAGCAGGAGAGTATCAAGGTGATGTTGGAGAGGGGATAGACTGGAGGATTCGCTAACTGGAAGGGAGATGAATAATAATTAGAAACGGCGGGAATTAAGTATTACGGTTGGATTCATCCGTGCTAAGCATGAAGGGGCTCAGGGGAAAAAATGGGTGGCAAAAGAGAGATATCGAGAGGGAGATATTAAGAGAGAAAGATAGAGATAGTGAGAGAGCGCGAGCAAACAGGATTGATAAACAGAGTGAGCGAAGGAAAGGGAGCAATTATAGTAGTAATCAGATTGATGCGTTGCAGCCGAGGGTGAACACTCGGGTGATTTCGAGGCGCACGTGGCCCTCCGCGGTCGCCTGATTGATTTGGTTATTCTAAATGAATCCAGTGCATTATTTAGTGAGGCAGGTGATGGATTTGCTTCTTTAATTACTGTCAACGTGCTCTGTATCCAAGCGACGCAGACTCCTTTTAATTCGCCTTGCCACGATAATCCCTTCCACGGGGCCCTTTACCTTGATGAGGAGCGCCACACACCTTGTCAAACCCACGGGTGGAAGGGCATAACAAAAGAAAACAACACAAATGAAATGAGAAGAGATGGAAGGAGAAAGGCAAAGTGCTGGAAGGGGAGAGGACGGGCAAAACTGGGTCTCTCTTTATACCTTGTTCATTACTGTCTTGTTACTCGTGTCTCTCATCTCGCTCTCTCTCCCTCACCCTCTCCCTTTGGCTATATTGTTCTCTCTTTCACTCGCTCGCTCTCGCTCTCACTAGCTCTGTCTGTCTCTTTTCTCGCCGTCTCGCAGTGTCACTCTCCCTATCTCTTTCTCTCTCTCTCTCTCTCTCTGCCTCTCGCTTTCGCTATCTCTCTTGCTCTCCCTCACTTAAATATATATATATGTCTTTGTATATATATTCCTCTCTCATTATCACTAGATCTCTCTCCCCCTCCCTCACAATATATATCTCCCTTACTCTCTCTCACTATATCGCCCTCTCTCCCTGCTTTCACTCTTGCTATTGGACCCTCTCAGCCTCTTGAAGCTCAAACCCATTTTCAATTAGCAAGGGACACACTGAGACATCAATAATTAGCATTTTTAGCGGTGCCAAATCAGAATAATAACACACTAATTCCAAGCGAGGCAGTGGTTTCAATTATGTGAATCAAGCAAAGCTTTACACACTTTGCACCTCCGCTCTCCTCTGATGTTGGCCATGATTATAAGAGTGAATTCACACGTTCACGACACTGATAAGAGGATTGCCTTCCTTCCTTACTGTTTTTACAAAGAACCCCCATGGATAGCAGACTAGACCGAGTAAAGGACTGTTTTATCGAGTAAAGGTTCACCACAGTCTATATTATACATTAGATCCATCACATCAAAGGGTTGTAACATCGCTTGCTCAAAAATAAGACTACAAATAAGGGGCTCAAATATTTTTCAATTTCCTTAATTTATATATATATTTATTTATATATTATTAATTAATTTAATAATGTTGATTAATATATTTTTCCACAAATACGGGCATAAGATAAAAACACAATGCTGTGTTATCCAATATCCTCAACCATTTGATATTGTCCCAGCTGCACAGCGATGCCACAACAGTGGTGTGACACCACTGTTTATTAACGTGCGCCACCATGGGTGAACGGTAAGCTAATATTGATCCAAGATGGCATCAGGCAGCGCGTCGCTGTGCCGCGCCATAGTGCCACGCCATGGTGTGATACAGCGAGCGGCCCTGCGTCTCTCCCAAGTGTCACGCCGTTGCCAGCTGACCCTCCCTAAGCACACACACTGCGCACATTCCCGCCTTTCCCCTTGCCTTGAGTAAACACAACATGGAGTTCCTAACAGAAACTGCCGTGCATACACTCTGACGCACACAAAAACAAGGTCCAGCTGAACCAGGGACACCGGCTGTTGGAATACGCTGAAGGCAAACCATATTCCTTGGTAGTTCTAAATATCATGCCGTTTCAGCAGTTTTTCAGAGTAGTATATTTAGTAGCATTTGTCTAAAAAGTAGGTTACTTTCGTTCCGCCCAGTTTCTTTCTTCTTCTCTCTCTGCCCCCATTACTCCGTCTCCCTCTTCCACTCTCCCCGCGCACCCCGTCTCTTCCACTTCCTGCTGCCCTCTCTCCCCTCTCTCTCCCCCCTCTCCCCCCTCTCTCCCAGAGCTGCCATAACCTCGTTATTTCTCAGACAAGAGCAGCGCAGGCCACTTCACAGACCGTCAAGACACCTCGCTGCTCGGTGTCCAACTGTCTCCTCCATCCCGAGAACACGTTCTCCTCGCCCCGAGAACACGTCCTCCCCATGTTCTCCCCGCCGGAGGAACACGTTCTCCCCACCCAGGAGATCCTGTTCCCCTACCAGGAGAACGTCTTCCCCAATCAGGAGAATGTGTTCTCCTTTGGTCATGGCTTACACAGCCCTCCTCCATGTTCATAAACTAGCTGGGAGCCAGACAGGGGCAGTCCCCGCTCATTAATAAACCATACATAGCATCATCCATCTAGCTAGCGCTTCCTCCACCTCCTCCTTATCCTCCTCGTTCTCTTCATCCTATCTCTCTCTCTCTCTCTCTCTCTCTCTCTCTCTCTCTCTCTCTCTCTCTCTCTCTCTCTCTCTCTCCTCTCTCTCTCTCTCTCTCTCTCTCTCTCTCTCTCTCTCTCTCTCTCTCTCTCTCTCTCTCTCTCTCTCTCTCTCTCTCTCTCTCTCTCTCTCTCTCTATCATTCCAAGCCTCCAGGGACTGGTATACCTCAGTTCCTCGTGTCTGTGCGATGTCTTCGGCTGAACCCAGGAAGGACCCAGACGTCTGTGCTTCTGCGCTTCCCTTCCTATGTTAATCGCATCGTCAGTTGTTGTGGTGGGGTTGTGTTCTTCTTGCACAAAGTTACACCATCTTTCCCCGGGGCCAGCCCTCCTCTAGCCTTCTTTGGTGCCACAATAACTCAACCCAAGGAAATATCTTTACCCATACGATTCTAGCAGATCTACAGAAGATAAAATGTTGTTATATCTGGTGGGTTTTTGGTATATTGTTGTATTTTTTGTTGTTGTATACAACATCTTTTATGATCTAAAATGTTATGACCACCGCTGCCCTCTCCTGCACCCCCCCCTCCCTCCTTAAGCCCCAGGAGCCAAGGATGGGAATGCCCTAGAACAACGTGCAGTCAGTCGGCTTCAGTTTGGTTGGTCCCCTAAATCATTCATGCAGATGTACTTAATGTAAGTCCCTTTGGATAAAAGCGTCTTCTAAATGCCCGAAATGTAGCAAAGGAATCAATGGGAGGGGGCGGGGGGGGGATGTAAGCTCTTGTCAGACACAAGAAGGAGAGGGCAGCGACTGACAGAAAGTCAGCACTGGGCCGACCGCAAGATTGGCTTCATTGCACCTTCTTCACTCATTAGCCAGATCCTAATGGAGGCAGAGGGGGGGCTTTGACTTCTAACCAGACCGAGACACGTGACAGAATCATTTGTCTCATTGGCAGACCGGGGGATCCAGCCAAATGAAAGAAGATGTCAACCAATTGCCTCTCAGCATTTATACCATGACATAATGAAATCACTTTGATTTTTTCGAGGAGAAGCAATACACGTCTGCAGTGTTTAACGTGTTTAAGACACGTTAGGTCGTTGGTTTCAGACCGCCTGATAAGCGATTTGGATACGGCAAATAAATCCTGATTTGAATCAATAAAACCGAGCATGCCTGATTCGCGCCATCTGTTTGTCAGACGTGCGATTGCTCATATTTGGTGTCCACGTACACGGGGCATTGAAAAAAGAGAAGGTACAGACAAAGCAAAGACATTAAACGAAAAACCAGTGAATGCTTAATCTTTCCCACAAGGTAATGTTCAAATAGAATCACACTGTTATCCAAGCCTTGCATCTTAGTAAATGTAATCCCCTTCCAGCGATAGCATGTAGCGTTCTGGCCCCAGAAAGGCGTAGAGCGATAGCCAGATGCTCTCTGAGGCTGGAGGCCTCCTGGATAACATCTAACCTAATCTACCTACCGGTGGTTGGAGGAGTTACTGCAGAGATGCAGTGGCTGGGCTTCAACGGGGAACGTTGCGAGCGCATTCAGCGATACGTGACGGGTTCACCCATGTGAAAACTAGGCCTGCCTCTCTGCACTGAGCAGCCAAGGAGCTCTCTGTTTCCGTACTCTTTCCGCTCTGTGACGCACACACACACACACACACACACACACACACACACACACACACACACACACACACACACACACACACACACACACACACACACACACACACACACACACACACACACACACACACACCTACACACAAATGCAAGCAAACACACACATACACACCTACACACAAATATAAGCTCACACACACCCCCACACACACACAACAATACAATCACACACAAACACACACACACACACACACACACACACACACACACACACACACACACACACACACACACACACACACACACACACACACACACACACACACACACACACACACACACACACACACACACACACACACATTTAATACCCCAACCCACTGGCTCACTCTCTGTCTCCAGTCAGTTAACACATCCAGACGGCAGGACCACACTGAAGCACTGCCATCCTAGTGTGCCGATCAGGAGAGCAGACATTAAGACGCCTCTATCCACGCCCCTGTCAATCATGCAAAGCCCGCCGGCTTTCATTACCAATATAGTCGCCCCCTAAGACATGAGAAACGTCCACGTCACAGTTATACTTTATCAATCGCAATTCAATTTGAAAGGTTAATTAAGAGACAAAGACCAATTACAAATCATGACCTTTTTTTTATCTCCTTTGAGCACAGTGGGATTGGGCATTGATCCAATATTGGATTCCAAGCACAGCTTGCTGCCAAGGCATGGGCTACTTCCTCCTCAAATAGCACCACGCTAGCCTAAGGAAACATAGCAGTGACCTGACTGATACAACTCTTCACAGAGCGACGTGCTGTTTTACACGGTCCACACAAAAGAAGAACAGCGAGGCACAAAATGTATAACAACAATCGTCCATTCTTACCGTCCATGTCCTCCTCATCCCTTATCCCACTCCTCCTACAAGACATCCATTCCTTAGACTCCGCCACGCTGCCACGCCCCCCAAAACGCAGCCTCCACCCTCGCGGCTCAGGTTGGTAACGGAGGGGTCAGACGGACGCTCGCTGCGTCCGGCGAGCTGTGTCCAGTCGACCACGCGGACCACGTGACCCGGGCAGGGCCCCATTACAGCCCTCTACCGTGCCATCAGCAGTAATAACCCCTCATGCCCGCGGACCTCCCCAGGCCCATCCTGCTGGGCCCAGCCAAGCGGGAAATAACCAGGGAACAAACAACTGAGCATGTGATCCGCAAAAAGAACGGCCTCAACCAAAACAACCTTATCTCGCATTTTTCTTTGTGAGTCTCGCCTTTCTCTCTTCCTTGTTGTCGCCTTGCTTCACCTTGACCTCCCTCTCTCTGTCTCTCTCCCTTTAAGGTATTTTATTTCTCCTGTCATGTGTGTCCCCCCCCACCCTGTCCCCCAGTATACATCCTGTTCGGCTAGTATTGCCATGGAGCCTTCGAGGCATTGCAGCACAGCATCGCTTGCGACGCTCAGCAATGCAGCATCACAGCGACGCTCAGTTCTCTAAGGAGGAAAAGGCCAGCGTGGGATCGTCTGGCCAGCGTCAGGCAGTCAGCGATAAGCCGAGACCAATCCACAAGCGGAGGGGAGTCTGTGAGCCCCGTCACGGTGACAGAAACACCAAGAAGAGAGAGAGAGAGAAAGAGAGAGAGAGAGAGGGGTAGAGAGAGAGAGAGAGAGAGAGAGAGAGAGAGAGAGAGAGAGAGAGAGAGAGAGAGAGAGAGAGAGAGAGAGGGGGAGTGAGTGAGAGAGAGAGAGAGAGAGAGAGAGAGAGAGAGAGAGAGAGAGAGAGAGAGAGAGAGAGAGAGAGAGAGAGAGAGAGAGAGAGAGAGAGAGAAAAGGAGTAGAGAGAGAGAGAGACAGAGATGGAGAGAGACAGAGGGGTAGAGAGACAGAGGGGTAGAGAGACAGAGGGAGAGAGATAGGGACAGAGAGAGGGATAGAGAGACAGAGGGGATAAGATAGACAGAGAGAGAGAGGGGTAGAGAGAAAGAGGGAGAGCAAGAGAGAGATCAAGAAAGGGGAACAGCTAAACATGAACAGGGTTTTGTATATATTATGACAATTAGGATGATTATTCCAATTAAACGTTCTGACCTTTAAAGGCTGGTTTTGAGTGTCATTAGAATCCTATCGATGCAGAAGGCATAACCTGGGAGAAGAACTTGGCTTTTCTCACATCTACAGATGAATAAAACACATGAAGGACGATAGGGAGAATGTAACGAATGACACAAACGAATGACACAAAACGGCATGTCACATTTGAGCACCTGGACATTCGGGTGAAATATGTGAGAAAAGTGGTGGAGAATCCTGGGTCACCTTGGACCTTTTTATAAAGAGATAGTCTACCCTTAGTGGAAAATAACAGGCTATGTCGCTCACGCAGTAGGAGCTGCTAATTAGCTGTCCAAAACCAACGGACGATTACAAAACAAAGAAGAGAAGAAGGGCATTGCCGAGGCTGTTTTCGTCTCTTGCTTTTCCTATATTTGATTTAGATAATAATACAATGTCTCATAAACAGCAAGAGACTAATATCCCAATGTGACCTTTTAAGAGACGTCTTGAGGAAACATGAAAGAATGAGAACAAAACCACAATTAAATGTAGGCTAAATTTAGAGTATACAACAGAAGAAATGAATTAAGAGTTAAAATAATATATATAAATGCTATGGAAGAATAGGAAATAATGAAAGTAGAACAAACAGAGAGCTGATTTGAAGAGCAAATGAAATTAATCCACGTCACAAAAAAACAAGAATTCAGAGCGAGCAGACTTAATGCAGCAGTTATGGATGGCAGAGGGCTGCTACCCAGCAGGTACCCTGGACACACGCCAGTAGCCAGCTATGAGGGCACAAGGACAGACCTGGGTCCTCTCTTAAGAGCAAAAAATAAAATTGGAAACTAAATACAAATTTTGAGAACCCCTCAGAGATTAGTGCATTTCTTAATGCAATTTAGACAATTACTTTGTGTCCACCGGGTGTGACATCTGGTTGTGTGCGAGTCAAGCACCCCTTGCCCCCAATAAAACTGAACCCCTGCAACTGAAGTCACAGATGGCTACTGCCCTGTCTGGACACTACTGCTGTCTGTGGCGTATGAAACACTTTGTAACCACACAGAGTGGTGAATGGAAGCGTCTTTTCCTCCTTCTCTCGCTTGCGGTGTTCCCTGAGAGGAGCCGATTTATAGACGTCTTGAGTGTGAATCGCACCGGTTTACAATTCAAGCTCCCGCTAAAAGATCGATTTCTTTTTTTGGTTGGCAAGGAAGACCTCTACGTGAAAACCTGCCACGGTTAAAGGGATCGATAGCAAGCAGTAAAACCGGTTCATAAAAACGCGACGTGTGGGATGTGCTCATTGACGTTCAGAAGAGTAGTCATCACCCTCCACCATGGAGTGCAATGATGTCTCCTCTTCATCCCACAGAGCTAAGTGAGGAGGTGAGGGGACCGGAGACCCTATGGATCCTGGATCTGATTCACCCAGTCCCCCCCTCCCTCCCAGCCCCAACCCTTAGTGGCAGGGAAGCAGCAGAGTCATAACCAGCTCCCCCCCTCCTTCTCTGTCCTTCATCCTGCGACTCCGGCTAAATATTTTATAGCGCTTGTTTTCCGCTCTGACGCTGCTCGACTGATGTATCTTCCTTCTCCGTCTCTCGGCTGAAGGGGGAACTCCTTGGGTCTGTGTCTGTGTGTGTGTGTGTGTGTGTGGGTGGGTGTATGGGGAGGTCTCCGAATAATTCATTCATTATCTGATGAGCATTGTGCTGGAGGGGCATTGTGTACTCTGCACAGGTTTAAACAGCAAAGGGGTGTGCGTAGTACTAGCCACCATACCTACGAATGTTTTATAGTGGTTTATATTAATATACTACTATATTCAATAATATATTGTTATATTATTATAAAATGTTATACGTTTGATTTAAACGACAGAAGCAGAGATCTGAAGTGAAGGGGCCTTGACTGCCTTCATATGAATCCTGGATGAATAAATGCACAAGTCCATGATTCTCTACAATACTTGTGAGACTATGGGACTATGTCCAGTCTCTACCCCTTAACAGACATTTCTCCCGCTCTCACTTACGCTATATCCTTCCTTCATCCTAGTCCCTTCTATATCTTCATATCTCCCCCAACCTTGCTCTCATTATATGCCTTCAAAGATTCACCTTTTTCTACCCCTTTCCTAGTATCTCTCTCTCTCTCTCTCTCTCTCTCTCTCTTTCTCTAAGTCTCCCCCAGTATCTCTCTCTCTCTCTCTCTGATCTCTCTTCACCCCCAGAGTGCCCTGCTTGGCCATGGACAGCGATGTTACGGGATGTTGTTCGGGCAGAACGGCTGCTCTGCTCTGACTGACCATCAGTTGCCATAGCGTCGCTTAATGATGGAATATCTTTTTTCTTATGCTTTTTTCCTTCTTGTTGTTGATATCACATTGGTCTGTGGGGAGGGGGGGGGGGGGGTGCTGATGGCTCAGCTGCATCTGTGATGAGTTGGGAATGCCACATAGCGCTGTCGCCCAAAGAGGGTTACTGACTGCATACCAAACGACCATACGCTCTGTGTGTGTGGTTTGTGTTTGTGTATGCCTGTGTGTTGTGTGTCGTGTGTGTCTGTGTGTGTGTGGGGGGGGGAGGGGGGGGGGTCTGTGTGTTGTGTGTGTGTTTGTGTGTGTGTGAGATAGTGTGAGTGTGTGTGTGTGAGTGTTTGTTTGAGTGTGTGTGTGTGTGTGTGTTGTGGTAACCCGGTGCTCGGTTGAGCCGGAATCCACGTACAAACGACGCGTTTGGGGAAGGTTAAAGCCATTGTGGGCATTTATTCAACAATCAACTTGAAACCATCACCCCAAAGAAGGAGACGCGGTCTCTAGGGCCTCCGTGGGCCTCTAGCTGCTCTCTCGTGCGTCGAGCCCTTCCTTTCTGCTCCCGACCCGTGCTGTGCTGGGCTGGTCCTCCTTTTAAGATGGCCCCTACACTTTCGGCCAGGTGTCCCCCAATCACCCTGATTGGGGAGCCGAATGGGCTGCTCTCCATCGCCGGCTGGTGGGTGGGGGTGGTACACCCCGTCCTCCACGGTACCCCGGGCCTGTCCAGGCCGAGGCTTCCGTGGCGGGATGCCACAGTGTGTATATATATATATATGTGTTTGTCTGTGCGGTTGTGTGTGTATATATATGTTTGTGCGTGTGTGCATGCGTGCGTGTGTGTGTTTGTGTGCATGTGTGTCTGCGTATGTGTGCTATCGAGGGCTAGAGAGCTCGGGACGGAGGGAGGTATCCGTAGGTGGGCTGCAGGGAACACCCCCCCCCCCCCTTCCCCAATCCTTACAGACACAGCCTCGCCCCCCCTCTCTCTATCCTGCAACTGCATGACTTAACTGGCTGAAACCTTAGAACCGTGTTGGTCCGGTGAAAAGCAGCAGCAGTAAAAGGCTTTCTGGAAGGGGAACTAATGCGATAACGCTGCTAATATATCAAATTAGAATTCATTGTCAAAACTGCATGGATGACTCACGACTGTTCCTCCTTCCTAGGGGCTGAAGGAAACGTCTGCACCCGGACTCGGTACACCTCGTCCCTGGCCTGGGGCCCCCGGGGACCGCGTAAAGAAAGGGTGAAAGGGAACAGCGTTTGTTCAGAAGGAACTGGGAGGCTGGCGATGTAACCATATTATGTCTGTCCAGAACACTCACACCCTGGGCACCGGTCGGGGTTAGCAGCCCTGTGGAGCCAGATACGGGATGCAGCATGCACGTACACACACACACACACACACGCACACACACATACACACACACACACACGCACACACGCACATACTCACACACACACACACACACACACACACACACACACACACACACACACACACACACACACACACACACACACACACACACACACACACACACACAAACACACAAACACACACACACATATATATATATGCACGTGCATGCACACAAACACACAGACACAAACACACCCCACATATACGCACAGGGGCATCCACACACACAAACATGCATGCACACACCGACCCCACACATATATGCATGCATGCACATACACACACGCACACACGGTTGCAGTCGCGCACACACACAAACACGCATGAACACCCCCCCACACACACACATACATAGACATACATGTCTGACAAATTGATGCACACACACGTACACACTCACACAGGGTAGACGGTGGCCAGCTATAGGATTGTGTGTGAGGTGCATTCCTCTGGGCTTGGTGTATGAGGTGGTTTTTGCTTGGCTGTGTAAGAGGGAACAGGGAATCCCTCCTCTCGGCTGCTTCTCTCTGCACCCACCCCTCCCCTCCCTCCCACCCCCTCCCTCTCATGTGTTATATAAAGGCAGGTATTCCTCCTGCTCTACCCCCAGCTCAGAGGATCAGGATCCAATCATATTACATATTAGTGTTCAAGGTACCATTTCTGGGGCAACGTGTCACCAGTCATTGCTAACGAAATAGGACCGTCTATCAAAGGGTAAAAGGTAATCCTGAGTCAATTCTTGAGATCTCTTGCATACATTCACAGGGATCATACAGTCTGATTCATCCTCAATAGGGTGGGAACAGATCCGGAGGGAGACCCCCACACACACACACACACACACGCACACACGTCATACTATCTGTATGGACACATGTTATTGCTGGTATAACAGTTTTGTACAACAAAAACAACAGTTTTGTTGTACCAGCCAGAATGAAAGCCGGTGTGGAATGGATTGAGTAGGCTAGGAGGACATTTTCATTCACAATTAGTGAATGACTGCAAACCCTTTCTAATAACTAGTAACACCAGTAAACGTATACCTATGCAACTACACTCGAATTTGCATACATTATCTATAGAATTTCTGCATACATTATAGTATTTTTCCGCCCGGAGCGACAACGTAGATTGTCATTTAACTTCGACGCACATTTGATCCGAGATGTGGGAGAAGTTGAACGCAATAGGATATGATAAAAGCCTCGAACCAGCACTCGCGTTAAATTGGCGCTCCTTGCTGCATTGCACCTTCCCGTAACTTCGAATGGGAAGTCGGCTACCCGGTCCCATGAAAGTGATTCGTTAATTGAGGTCAAATAATTAGCTTTAAAAGATCAATTGAACGCGGACTGAATATTGAAAAAGACACAGACGATCCAGCTTTCGACAGTTCCATAGTGGTTATCGTCGCTATCTCTTGATGTACAACATTATCACGTTACAGTCAAACATATCTCATGGTGGCTATTAATTCAACATATGCTAGTGTAAAAAAAAAAACTGAAACCATGAAATTCACAAAGTGTCCCTACTTGCACTCACACATAGCTGACCTTACCTGGTGACGAGAGACACGGGGTAGATCGCCGTTACACCGTAATAATGCTAAAAACGCAGTGGGGTCCGGACGGTGAGCTCCGCAGGTAGGCGATAGTTGCAGATGTCGTTCCGTCTCGGCGCTGTCTGATCGCTACAACCCATCGAGGGCGTTCCCGAGAGGTGGGGGCGTGGTCAGGGCACAGGGGACCAACAGCTGGACTGTGGCTGGCAAGCGCGTATGTGTGCGAACGGTGCGCGTGAGCGAGCGCGCACTCGAGGGATAAGTGTACGTGTGTGCGTGTGTGTTTGTGTGTGTGTGTGCGTCCGTCCGGTGCGCGTGAGCGAGCGCTCACTCGAGGGATATGTGTGTGTGCGTGTGTGTGTGTGTGTGTGTGTGTGTGTGTGTGTGTGTGTGTGTGTGTGTGTGTGTGTGTGCGCGCGCGCGCGCTAGTGTGTGCTTGTGTGTGTCTGCATGAAAGTGCGCGCATGTATGAAACTGTAACATAGCTTCTTCTTATCAATACGCAATTGACAATGCGGCAGTTGTTTAGTGTGGAGTGCAGGGCAGCAGCGGTATTTTATGGGGTCCCACCGCAGTGATATGAGAGGTTAATTAGCGTCAACACGATCTCTGACTGAACCTTTTATTCTACGAAGGCGTAAGGATGTTGCCTTTGAATGGAAATCTATACCCCGGTGGTGTATTTGTAGACGAGATTTATAACAGCTCTTGCAAGACACACTTCCGTAGGCAATAATTTTGTCTTTACTTCTTCTTCTTTTTTGCCCCAGACAAGAAAGACAATCTCCTAAAGACGACAGGCTGCTTTATGCGGTGAAGAATGGTTAATTGGAGCAGAGGTCGATAGAAAAACAAACTCTGTCTTAACTGTAAATATTTCAGCACACACCTACAGATGAACGAGTATAACGGCAACATGCTGATTCATCACGATTCTGTTAACAATGATTGAGATGTATTTGGGCTGTTGGTGTATGTTCGGTTCATCCATAAGTCTTCACTAAAATAAAGACGCAGAATAAGCGCAGGATCACGGAGAACTGCAATTGTTTTTCCTCTCGGATAAACAGAGCTGGCAAGCTATCAGGAATCCAACAATTCACATTATAATTATTTGGATGTAGTGCCTGGATAGTACCACAAAGTGGCGATAAAGACACCATTTACGGCCTGTAGGACTTACAAATAGTAGTTTGCTACGTTGCTGGACAGACGAAAACACTAATAAAATAAGAATGAATACAATATAAAATCAATCTATCAATCAAAGTATCTATCGCTCTAAGTATATCTATCTGTCTGTCTGTCTGTCTGTCTGTCTGTCTGTCTGTCTGTCTGTCTGTCTGTCTGTCTGTCTGTCTGTAGGTCAGTTCGTTCGTCCCATGGGATATATCACGTGTCACATATGTAGTTTAAAAAATAAATTAAAGCAAAAAACAACGAAGGCTCTAACTTACACAGATCGAACCGCCAAGGCTATCCGAGATATGAGCCAGCGGTTGGGTTCTTTAAGCCATTGAAATATGCTATGTGACCTTTCTTATACAGGTTTGTCTCATGGAGGCCAATAATCTCATCTTCTAAGAGAGGCCTGAATGTGTCATTATTTGTAAAAGGGGAATGGAATAGCGGTTCCGACTTACATCTTCTTCCATTAAACCTTGCTGCCTAGTCTAATACTGGGACACACACACACACACACACACACACACACACACACACACACACACACACACACACACACACACACACACACACACACACACACACACACACACACACACACACACACACACACACACCACGAACATCGATGGGGAGGCTGTTCTATTATTAACTTTGACTTTTCCAAGAGACTCGCAATTCTTGTTTGTTTATAGGTCATTCGTGATCGTGAGCAGGTCCCCTAAATACCTGCTCATCACGTTTGGCTGTTGTGGACTACTGGACATTGTGGTTTGAACCCAAAAACCTTTCATTGCCCATGAAGAACATTACCCCATAGGTCAAGCACATTCTGTTCACTTCCGTTACATCTTCGGCTGGATTGGCGACTGGGCATTCACAATGAGACAGTGCTGGTGCCCGTTTGTTTCCTTGTCTTTTCACGTTCTGTGGTTTAACAAATGTTCAGTTACCTTTTCATTGTGTTTGTTGCTGTCCCAGGAAGCTGCCCGGTCAGGTGGGACGAATAGCACAACAAGCAGTGTCGCTACCGTTGCCATGACAGCGGATGTTGTCATACCTGTGGATGAGCTCTTCCCTTTTTCTATGTGTTGTTGTAATGCCACACAGAGGGGAAATATGGAAACGTCAGCAAACCCAGACAGGTCGGTGTAATAGGCTAATTTAGCAGGTTTGCTATTAGCTGTTGTCATCTTGAACGCTTGATTACCGCAGACAGATGTGATGTGTGGGCCAAGGGAAAGCCAGATCCTGAACTGGATCAAATGATGGTAAAAACACAAGGGTTTTTGTAGATATCCCCATTCTCTTTATGTCTTTGCAACTTGCATAGGCCAACTTCCACGGCTAATGAGCCATGTGGGGACTGCATAACTCAGACTATGTACTATTTTCAAGACAAATAAAGTGATTGGTGATCCGCAGGACATTATTAAGCTTCCCGACATTTTCAAGCTCTCATCTCTACCTCGCTGACCTGATCTCCCCTTTCTCCATCCAGAAGACAGAGGAACAGTAACCTAAATTATACCCTTTATACATTATGAATACAATATCCGTTTTCAATCAGCTCTATTTAACACGTGTTATTGGAATGCACATCATGGAAATTTTTAATGTGATCTACATTTAATATCTATTGTTCCATTTGCATTCTTCCTTCAGTATAATTTCCAGTGATCATGTTTCTCTCCACTGTAATGCAGAGCTGACATACAGAGCTGATCGAATTCCCAGTTGTCTGTTGTCGCAGCAGCTGGATTGTCACAATATGCTGAATTGCCCAAGGTAACCAAAATACCAAACAAACACTATAGGCCTACCTGTAGCACTTACCACCACATTACTCGCCCAGTGAGTAGTTGAAGAGCTACCCCTGGATTTCGTATACATTTGGTTTTGTTTGATGTAACCTTGTAGGTCTTATTTAAACAGAGCTCGAACTTGTTTCGTGCTTTACACAAACCAGTTAGTAGAAGCCTACCATTGGAATCCAGAACGCCACTAGAGGGAAGCATAGAACTGTCATAAAAAGCTGCTACGCTTCAATAAAGGCCACTGACATTTGTTTCATCATAGGAATATAAATTTACTTGATTTGCATCGTAAAATATTTTTTGTACTATTTCTTGAACATTGTGCATATAACCAAGTTATTCTTTCACATTTAGATTGACTTCAATGTTTCTCACATTGAACAAAAAGGTGCATTCACTGTACTGTACAATTGAGAGAAAGGTGCAAAAATTGTAATTCACACATATTGCATGATCAAAATGAATTAAATGTACTTGCCTTAACAACTCCAATTATAATATTACCACACTTCTGTGTGTATTCAGTGTTAATATCCTATCCAAACAAAATTAGCATTTGATTAATATTTCTGTGAAAAAACATGCAGACACTTTGACACACAGACATGCAGACAGAGAGGCAGACTAACAGAACACGGAAGAAACCACCAGAAACACACAACAAAACATTTTACATCGACAGTTGCTGGCTGATAAGGCTCTTCGAAGGAAACCGAAATCACCCTTTCAATAAGCCATCTCATGGTTGCACATGGTGATGTGCATGCCGCCGCTACAGTGTGCACTCGATCAGGAAACCTACGTACGATTAGGGCTTGAGCCCTTGACAGCTGACAGCTTATTGTTAGCATCGTTAGCCACAACACAACATCACAAAAGCAGCCATTGATAAAGCTTTTCTCAAAGGAGTAAAAAAAACCTGCATAAAGCCATGAAATTTTACAAAAAAACGCACCTATGTAAAGAGTGTTTCCTGGAGGATTAAGCGGTAGAAAGGTGAGTCTTTAAGGCTCTTTGCATGCACGGCCAATGCCAACATGTTAAAGTCTGCTAGATACAATCATTCCAATACTATGGCCCCTTGTGATTAGAGATATAGCTTACTATAGAGATATAGCAGCATATATAGATATAGATACAGCCATGTGTGCTCAACATGTTGTCAGTCCAGTGAGAGCTGTAATAGTGGACGAGGAAATGGTGTTTGTGTGTTCGTAGCTGCACAGAACTCTAGCAAGGTGAATGCCTGGGTGGAATGGTTAAAGCCATAATGTATTGGAGTGTAGTTCGTCCTTAAATGTGAAGTTACCAGGAAACATGGTTGTGTTTGCAGCCACTTTCTGGTTTTACGTTAAGGACAAATGATTGATCAACTGCAGTGTTGAAAAATGCCACATTAAAGTGTGGCCCACATCAAAGACGACAAGGATAATGGCCATAATAAGAAGTGTAAACTAAACGTGTAAGACTGACTGAAGGATCCCTATGGCACTTCAAGGGTTAAGAAAGTAATCCAAACTTCCATGGGTTCCCCTGTGCAATTGGATTCCTCTGAATGGCACATAACACATAAGTCAACTCCTCAAGGTTTCTGCGATCCTTGATGAGTTGCAATGGCAACGGTGTAGCCGATGGCACCGTATGTCTCAGCTCCTACACCGGGAGCCAATTCATTAGGAACGTCATACGTGGAGTCATCAAGCAGGTCGAAAGTCGTGTCGTTGGGTGTCCCGTACCCAGAATGATCAGACGTCTCTCTGCTTGCGTCAGGGCTTTTTAGTCCCTTCTCAGGGCTTTCTACCAGCCTGTTCTCGGGCGACCGAGCCTTGCAGGACAGGCAGAGGAGCATGGAGCAGTCCCAAAGACCCTGGGTCATGCTTGAGGAAAACAACCGCCGGCAGGGGTGACAGAAGCGATAGAAGACCAGCATGAAGAAGATGCCGATGGCGTAGGCGACCAGCAGCTGCAGCAGCAGCAGTGGTGCGCAGACGTAGGTGTAGAAGTCGGTCTTGTACAGGTACCAGAGCGACAGCAGCAAGGCGTTCTCCAGGAAGCGCAGCGTGTAGAACACGGCCATGCGGTACCAGTTGTGCGACTTGTTGATGAGGTCGGGGTCGCTGAGCTTCAGCTGCACCGCCGACCAGCAGAACATGTTGATGCCCGCGTAGAGGAAGGTGAGCAGGCAGAGCACGACGGTGGTCCCCAGCCGGCTCAGGGTCTTCTCGATGTTCTCGGGGAACGGCGAGTGACTCAGCCAGAACAGGACCCAGGGGTAGAAGAAGAAGGCGAGGAAGTTGAGGGACACCACGGGCAGCACCCAGAGCTTGAGCACGGAGCTGAAGAGGACCAGCACCACGACGCGCGTGGCGATCTCAAAGCCGCGCCACATGAAGACGCTGAAGTACGCCATGGGGCTGATGTCCACTTCGTACTCCTCGTATTTGATTTTGATGGCCAGGATGTTGCAGCGAAGGGCTCCGTAGACGATGGACAGCAGGGAGATGACCATCAGAGTGCCTGAGAGGGAGAGAGAGAAGGGTGGGAGCGATGTGTGACATGTATACGAGGACACAGACAACCAAGGTCTGGAAGCCGGGGCTTAAATCGATCAAAGTTAGGAAGCACACACAAGCGCGAAATAAAATGTCCCACAGAGCAGAGTGAACATTGAAAATAGATTTTATATATATACATACATATGCATATATACATACATACATACATACATACATACATACATACATACATACATACATACATACATACATACATACATACATACATACATACATACATACATACATACATACATACATACATATATTCCATTATTTTATTCACCCCCCCCCCCCGCACCCTATTATAAGAGCAGATGTCCAAGTTTGACTCAGTCTAGACCTTAAAGGAGTAAAATGGATCTGGGATATGTTTGGTATGATTACGAGTTGGAATGTTCGTTTGGGAGCAAAAAAGTGCAGATAGACGCATTCTTAAATTGGCAGTTTTTTTGCCGATTCTACGCTATATACTTGGAACGATAGGGGCATGTCTCATGGTGAAATCTAAATTCCCACTCCCAAACGAACATTCCAACTCGTTATCATACTAAACATTTTTCTCCATTACGTAAAACCAGTTGGACTCCCTCAGATAAATAAGAACTGGATAGCTAAAATACCCAAACCGCCTACAACATGCTGAGGAAAAATGACCAGATTCAAAAAGAAATCCGGCAGATCATTAATTCGTCAGTTACATCATAGTATTTAGACTCATGAAAGCACCAGCAGCTTTTTTTCCCCAATATTGCACTTCATGCGCCCACGCCTCTGTGGGACAGACTGGGAGTGAGAGAGCTGTGATGGCTGCCATCCCTGTGGACGGAAACAAGACGATAACTGAGACTTTGCGATAATACACACGCGCTCCATTTCCAACGCTGTCTCTGTCTCTGTCTGACACAAACACACAAAGTGTGAAACACATTATCATCGAGGCTGCAACAGACTTGAAATTCCAGCTTCTCCAAAGATAGATTACAAACTTAAGTGTGTCGATTGGCAGGGCAAGATAATGGTTGTTGGAGGTCGAGGTGGTGGTGGGGCGAAGGCCAGTGGAAGACATACTTTCTTGGCAGCCTGTAGGCATCCATTAAACTGTACCTGCACACACACTTTGAGTGGAACTGCAGATGAGAGCTTTAATTGTGTACGATTCACAATATGCAAGCTGGCCCCGAAGTTCAAGAAAAGCATGAGGAGGGCTACAACTGCTTCACTGTTTAATACTTTTAAGGTCTTGTCACTGCAGATTCAGGTTCTGAACTGCCTGTAGGCATCACTGTATTAACGCACGCACAAAAACCTATTCAAACATAATTACGTGGGCAAATAGAGAGGCAACATCCAAACATAGAGGGATCAGTCTCATTACACGACTATCATTGTCAACAACTTAACTGAAGAAGGCAAAATAACAATGGAAGCAGAAAGGCAGGAGATGAAAGTAGATAGAGCGAGGTTGAACCGGGAAGCGCAGACAATGGAAGGTGGAATAAACATTAGGGCGAACATTAAGACATCCACAGAGAGCCCGGCTCACCTCTCCCCACGGACATTCCTCGCTGCAGGACGCAGATGTAGAGCTGCAACGTGAGCTGAGGGGCGGAGCCCAGGAAGGCCTGGATGACGGAGGTGCGGGCGAAGGCTGCCCTGTGGGTGAAGAGTTTGCCCTCCGCCTGACCAACATGGCGCTCCACCTCCTCCGCCGGCCCCCCACGGGGGATCTGCTTCTTCTTGGTGATGCTGACGTAGGGCTCCTCCACGACGCCCACGCTGCCATAGATGCAGAAGGCCTCCAAACACCTGCGAGCACAGAGGCACCATGGGAGATGGAGTTTAGCTGGGCACACAATGAGCAGCATTGTTTTTCTCCTTTTGTTGCGGTAATCAATGAGGCTGCTGAACCATACAATGAGACTTTTCAGAGACACACGCACACAGACACACACACACACACACAGATATTTCCCCAACGAATGCTCATAGTCTAAACAGGGCATTCTATGTCTGAAAGCCACAATGGATTAAGAAGTCATGGCAACCAACCAAACTAGCAGCAATAACTTAAAAATACATTACCAAAGGCTATATAGATGAACCAGAATCTAACACAATTACAAATAGCTTTTTTATTAAAAGGCTCCTTTTCACCTCTGGAGAACGATAGCTAAAAGGTTTTCCGTGCGCGAACGCAGAATGGAAAGCACTAAAGTGACTTATGCGGGCGGAAAGCCAAGATCTGAGGAATTGTTGTCAGGGGATGGTGGAGGTTCTGATCAATAGCCCCAATAAAACACAGCAAGGGAGGGATCTTAGAAACAGGGAAAGGGTGCGAGACAGACTGTTTAGCAGTGTGAACTACATAGAGCAGTATTGTGACAGTAGTTCTGGCTTTACTGAGCGAGACTGCAAATTAGATCTCCAAACACGGATGCAACACTTACTCTTGTTTGTCAAGATAGGATCAACCAGCTGGTTTATTATAATAACCAAAAAGCCTCCAAACCAAGGCGAGTTCCATCTATGTATATGTGAGTGAGTGAGTGAGTGAGTGAGTGAGTGAGTGAGTGAGTGAGTGAGTGAGTGAGTGAGTGAGTGAGTGAGTGAGTGAGTGAGTGAGTGAGTGAGTGAGTGAGTGAGTGAGTGAGTAAGAGTATGAGTGAGTGAGTGAGTGAGTGCGAGTGGCTTTGAATACAGTGTAGACAGCAGAACCCATGTTGGAGTAGTCCCGAGCGTGACCCACTAAGGACACCTTACATTAGCATCAAAATGTTTGAAATACACTGATGGCCCAGGCCCAAGGGTGGACATCGCAGTGGGGAAGTTCAAAGGGCCATCACTTGTGTACTCTGTAAACAGGAAGCCTGACTTGCCAAGAGACGGACGTTCCCCTACACAGTTGTGTTTTGAAAGATAAGGAACTGCAAGCGACACATGTGCTATTCTTAGATTGGGGGGAGCCAACAGGGAGACGATCCACCACACTAATCGTTACATTGCACGCATGAGGGGATGGAGATGGGGTCGGCCCAGCCAGGTCCCCATAACAACACAGAGAGGGCCAATGTCAACAAGAACCCCTAAAGAATATCTTACTTGAATAAATAAAATATATAAGTGGTGATGGTCATACGATCATTAGCTGCATGCACTTGAGTCATGTACTTTTGATGGCTGGATGCCTTGTTGTTTTTTATCAGTTGCTGGGTAGATGTTTACCTTCCGAGGCTGATTCTCATGAATAAATATGCTTATGAAAAGCATGTTTCACAGTTCGGCACTATGACTTCCACATTAAATATGTACAGTCCATTAATGTACAATATATGTATACACAAATTACATGAAGGCCTACTGTACACGGACAGTGAGAACCTCTCTATGTTCGCTTAGACTCAGATTCCGATGGAGCATATGGTCAAGCAAGTTCTGTGCTTATTTAGGGAAGGATCAGGTCTAGTATAGAATGGGTTTACTGTCCTGAGCTCGACAAATAGTCCGAGGTTTAGCCGTCGGCTTACACCCACTGGTTCGTTTTATCGTACACTTGGCTTGATGGCTGGGACCATGCGAACCATGTATGTAAGCCATAGAGCAGTGATGAAGAAATGAAGAGATAATCAAGGAAGGCGCTCAGATCAGTTGTGAGTTGTGATTAACACCGCAGGCAACTCCGTCTGTCGACATACTGGGGCTAAAATGAATCAATGAGATCGACTTACAAGTGGCGTTTATTTTAAGAGTAGGTTTTAATGTATTCATGAATTGGACCTAGCAATCTAATTGTAAGGGTTGTGGTTGAGCGAGGCTGACGGGTTGGGTTGTAATTATGAACTGCCATTCATACTTCGACGAGCAGAGTAAATTGATAAGACTATTATAGTATTATTAAAAGGAAAGGCACGGCTAAACAATATCCCAGTGAAACGGTACCAACGGTTGCGCAATGCATTCACAAAAGCAAACACCAAAGGAATGTCTCTGGATAACATGTTTTCGATTAAATCGACTATTTACTCGAAGGCGTAGACAGTTAGGCATAGACAGTCAGTGGTAGCCTACTGCAGCACTTATGATTTATGTGCACAAAGACGATATGGACAAGAGTGGAATATATGACAGAGTAGCCTACTAACCTAACGATGGGTCCAAGCTGAAGAAGGTGTAGGAACAGCACAAGTGGTCGGTCCCTGTTAAGGTCCCGATGGATGAACGTGAGGGTCAGTTGTACGAGCACAGACGCGAGAAGCGTAAACAGGAGAGTGAGTCCTTGCCAGATTTGATCACCGGCTGAGCGATATGTGGAGCTGAGGTAGAGAGCTGCCGTGGTCTCGGCCGTGAAGAGAGACACAGAGACAAATATGGAACTGGGGAAACGCATTCTCACTCACTCCGCCATCGGGGAAATCAGTGCGCTGCTTTTCTCGACACAAGGAGATCCATAACACCAAGCATTCGGCAGAAGATACGATGGTGTTGTGCTGTCCTCACGCCGCAGCACACAACAGGATGTTTTCTCAGCCCTGCCGTTTCACGGATGGCCTATGGGGGGCGCAGTGCGCCTATGGGGTAACAATGCTCCCATTGCGCACGTGTGAATGTATGTGTACACACACCCACGCACACACACCCGAGCGCACGCACACTATTTATTTCATAATGAAATGCAACTGATTGAAGCAAATACATTCACAACATCGAATTTATTCATCTTAATTATGCAAGATGCAGCTAAAAAAACAACAACACAGCACATGTTTAGGATATAAATAGGCTATGCTCTTTCTGACAATGCACACAGCAGGCCCGAATAGCATTGGGGAACTGTTTATTAAAGCAGATTCGCTATTATAACTTTCCAAACGCCAACTAAAAAAGAAAAACATATCCCGGCTAGAAATTAAATATGTTATGCATAATTTTCTTCTGTAGCAGAGGGCCTGAGCAGTTTCAGACCCTCCCCAGGGGGCTACTAGGGAAAGGGGGGCACAGTTGCACCCCCTCTGTTAGGCAGTTTGACCTTACATCAGAGGTGGGAAATATTTACACAAATATTTTCCAAGCAGATATATACCTAAGGGTCACTGCTTTCTCGTGACCGGTTCATGCCAGGCAAAAGGTTAACAACAAAGAGGAACTAGATAATAGGGTTCATACTTACTCCGCCTGGAGTAAGTATGTTTCTCTTGACTCTGTGTTACTAATTATTATACTTAGTAATAATAATACTTCATAATGATAATGACCTGTATTATATTACAGGCCATCTGAAATTATGGACTATATTCTTATTCTGTGGATTTATTTAATTCATAGATTATGGTATGATTGTGTTTGTATGAAATTATATGTTTTTAACTATATACACTATGTATTTATAACGTTCCTAAATATTTAATGCATTCTATTACGAGAAGTAAAAACACAAATGGGTGGAGTCTGTTAACTGAATGTCACATGACTTGGGCCATTTACACAAAGATGCTGAAAAGCGGGAATTCTGATTGGTCGGGCTGCAGGAGATCCACCAGGAAACAGACGGTACCCGATAACCCCTCAAACAGGCTGTAACTACGGGTTACCGAGCACGAGCCTGCCTTAAACTCCTTCGAGAACAGGAATTCAGCAAACCTTGAAGGAGAAAACGCAGTTTTAGAGACACATGTGATATTAACTATATAGTGTTAAAGGTGCTGTATAGTTCAGTTTTAACATCAACATTTGAGTGTAATTTTCTAGAAATATATATAAAAAAAAAAAGTAAGTGAACTTTCTTAAATCTTAGAATCAGTGGAAAACATGTGATTTCAGTGGAGAGCATTGTGCAACTTCACTGAATCCCGTGTGCCTTGCCTCTGAGCGCGGTAGATGTATTTGGAGTTCCCAGTGAGCCGGTAGAGCATGAGGAAGACGTAGGCGCTGCCGGCCACTCCGTGACAGATCCCTGGTCCCTTCTTCAGCAGGCCCTTCTGCCACACCAGCTCCCCGCTGCGGATGCACGTGTCCAGGTACTGGGGCTTGTTGTTGACCAGATAGGCTTTAGCAAACAGGTACGCCACGCCTGGGCCGAGAGGTCATCCGTTACGGACTTCCCCCCACACACACACACACACACTATGGAAATTGCTTTATGTGTTTTGCACAATGTAAAATTTATTATAATAATTTATAGTGCCTTTGAATAATCTCAATTCCCTTACAAAGCTCAATGAATAATGCATGCCCACACGTGGCATACATGTGTGCTACCCGTGTGTAGCATGTCGTGTGTACTAGCAGGCCATGTGTGTGTGTGTGTGTGTGTGTGTGTGTGTGTGTGTGTGTGTGTGTGTGTGTGTGTGTGTGTGTGTGTGTGTGTGTGTGTGTGTGTGTGTGTGTGTGTGTGTGTGTGTGTGTTACCCGGGGCGCCGTGGCACCAGTGCACCAGTTGGTTCTCCCTCTGGATGATGGCTCCCAGCTCGGCGGGCCAGTTGCAGTTCTGCTCCTGGGTCATGAGGAAGTCCACGCTCTGCCACACCAGGTCCCTCTCAGGCCGGCTGAGCACCTCGTGGTGGCTCAGAAGCATCTGGAGCACAGCGGAGAGGCCGTGCGCTGCACCTATTGGGAGACACCACCCGGGGCGGGCTGGGAGTTGAGGTTTCCTCGTTCCCACACGTGCTCGTCTCATGAACCTGGTCCCCCTGGTCTTAACTGGGGGGCTTCAAATGGGCAGTATGAGTGAGATAGAGCTCTGTTACATGCTTTAGATATTGTTTCGTCCGAATCTTTGTTACAAATATCAGTACTCAATCTCCTTGTCTTTTTTATTTATTATTGTTGCCCTGTCCTGATTCCTCTTGCTCCAGGGACTGTTTACGCGCGTACGCAGCTCATAGGGAGTAAGAGAATGTAAAATGTCTTGCCACCTGGAAGATGCTACGATTCATCCAGAAGGACAAGATGCCAGAAGGACAAGAGACGGAATCCATGAACGTTCAACCGGTTATTCTGTGGAACATTAGCTTGCTATATACCTGCTGTATTCGGTTGTATCTATTCACACCATTGTTTGGCATAATCTCCAAAGAAATGAATTGAGCCTGCTGTCGAGTTAATAAAGAGCTACATAACCCACCTCCACTCGAAGAGGAAAGATAAGAAAGGGATTAAAAACTGACATACAAACTGCAAACAGAAGAATGTACTGTAAGGAGTAAAAATAAATGATTGTGTTGAAATTTCCATGCAAGAAACCTTTGCTAATCATTGTTCTTTCTTTACAGGCAGGTATCGAATTTTGTAATAAAAAATATTAGTAATTAAAGTCATATATACATCAACATCACTGCCTATTCATTTTAAGTATTGTATATTTGTTGTCACTTCCTCTATGTTGTCATTTAAACTGTTGCTGCATCCATGCACAGGTTAGTTTGGGAATTTGGTGCTATGCTTACAATAGACCTTATGTTGGTGCGATCGTTACAGAGCTCCAATTCTGATGACTGTGTCCACACCTGATGCTATCAAGGAAAATTGAAGTTAGATTCAAACCACAAAATGGACCGTTCCCATAGCCACATATCTCCTCTTAAAAATGTCATGTGTATGTCAATTTATGTGTAGCCAAATTCTCATTCAGATAGAAGGCCTATACAAAAAAACACGAAAACAGTTCATAAAATGCTTATAAAGACTAAGCTAATAATGGTATAATTTGAAGCCAGCATGTATCTTAAAAGCAGCTGACTTACCTAGGTATTCTGTTCCATAATATGAGTACATTAGCGGAAAGGGTTTTCTCTTTTTCTTTGCATATTGTTTTCCAGAATCAATGATGGCGTGGCATATAGCTTTAATTTGTTCCTTTCTAAGAATCTGGAGAAGAGAAGAATTTAGAGAAATCATTAGCATCAATGGACCTTGGAAACTCAAAATAAAGCAAAAAAAAATGAAAATGTGTTGATTTGAGAGCTGACCTCGAAGCCAAGCTTCTGTTTGAGAACGAGGGCAGCACACAGGTAACCCGTCCGGCCTGCGAACAGTTCATCTGAGCCACACTCAAGGAAATTAATGGGCGCGTAAACCTCCCACAGGTTACAAAATTTGGCCAGGGGTTTAACAAACTCAGCCAGCCCCATGGCTTTATAGATCATCGCTGCCACCGCGTAAATCCCAGCCCCGCCGAGAAGAAAGGCGGCCCGCGTGTTTACGTCTCGGTCGGCGTCCACGTGTCTGACGGAGGCGTCGATGATTCGCTTCGCTGTCTCGAGATACGCATCTCTCTGCTCGGAAAACAACGCGCATTCCGCGACATGGAATAACATGTACGCCACACCCGCAGGACCGTCGTACAGCCCGCCGTCGTAGTCGCCAGGGTCGAGAGGAACCTGTTTCAGGATGATATCCACAGTGGCAGTGACCGTGGACACGATGGCCGCGGTGCCTCGGCTTGAGTGCAGCGCACCTTTGTAGTCGGAGAAGGGGTTGAGAAAACATAGGTTGTTTTCCATCACCGTCGATCACACCACGATGGCTCCCCCGCAAATGTTGCAATATTCGCTCTAGTGGAAAGATAAACTTAGGTTCCTTCCTTATCCAATCCCGTCGCTCCTGATTGGGGGTTTCGATGGCACTTAAAGGGCCCCCAGAAATAAATTGCATTACCTCCGCATGAATTGCCTTTGATCCATTAATCCATGATTGTAATAGATGTTGCTGAATAGTTCAACATTGACATTTAAAGAATAAATCAGAATAAAAAGCATATTGGCCCATATGTCGAGTAGAGTCATAGCCTATGAACCCAATTCCCTTATTATGCTACCTGCTGCAAAAGCCTACCTCATAAAGTTATATTATGATATTATATTACTTACTGTTATATTAATCTAAATCTATTTTAGTTCCACCATCTGTACAAATACACATTTTATTGAAACAGTGTCGCCAGCCAGTAGATGGTGTCAGACGGTCTCCAGTAGCTCTCCTTGGTGCTGAATCCAGGGGCGGAGCAGCGAAACGCACCAACCACTTTCCCTCCTTAGTTATCCCTCAGAAATAATACTTTATTGAGATGACAGATAATTCAAAACCTTTGAACTGGCAATGAAGCACCTCTCATCTTGAATCCCTTTGTCAGGGTTGGTGATGGTAGGGTTCAATGTTGCGCTGAAGTTAACTCCTTAGCTATGCCCCTTACTTATTAATGGTCTTATTATAGCTATAGTGCTGCATTTTGTGCACTTGAAGCAAAGAAACCGAAGTATCCATATCATTTATTAGTGTTTCAACGTTGCTTGTTATTGTTTGAGGAAATTAAAAAAATCATGGATAATTATTCACTAAAGTTCCGTTCCTATTTTACTGTCCCACAAAGGTAACTGATTAGAGTACAAGGGTTAGAGTACAGTGATAGGTATACTAAAAGGTTAAGTGTGAGTTATAAAGTTTAAGGTTAGGGATTCCGATTGGATTTGAGTGGTTCTTTTAAGGTTCTGAAGATTGGTATAAGGGTTAGAGTTTCCTATTATAGTCACACTATAGGGTTTGGTTTTTGGTTCTATAGTTTGCTATAGTGGGGTTTGGATTTCTCATTAGAGTCAGGATATATGGTTGGGTTTTTGGATCAAGACTTTGGTACTAGGGTTAGGGTTTTACTACCAGTATGAATACAAGTGAGACAGACCTTACCTATATGTATATATATATATATATATACCAGATATATATGACTGGGGATAGGATAGGTTAATTCACTTGAGGTGGTAAAGAGTGGTTATGTTTTTAAACCGTTTATTCTCTTGCCAGATGGACGAGAAGGACTAAGTTACTTTTATTTTGAGATGCCCCTGGAATCCCCATGTTTGTTTCTAGTGTAAAGCAAGCTAAAAAAAAAAAGTTACGATTCGGGGCTAATTCGATAATATCCGGGGCTTTAGTGAAACAGCCTAGTGACGCCACTGTTTACTACTATAGGGACAGGTTTTAGGGTTTCCCTCTCTGTTGATGCGTAATATGTCTTGCGACACAAATTCATCCGATCACTCGAAAACCCTAACCAATCAGATTGCTCGAAAATCCCAGCTAATCAGATATCTTCGAAAATTAACCCCCCTAGCTAAACAGGTCCCACAACACAACTTCAAGTGAATCTGCAGAAGAATGGGAGGGTTCTTGATGTTTGATGGGCTGCCAGCATGCTTCAGAACGGTGAAGGCTGAATGGAACATTCTGCTGCCTCTTGAGATGCATGGGATGAGAACGACAAAGCTATGTACAGGGGCCTGATGGAAAAATTGAGACACATGAGTTCCTATCTGGTTTAGAATTCATGTATTATGCATCAGAGGAAATCGCAACTTTTTCACCCACCTTGCAAGAAAGAGGAATGACACTCAAAAAGCTGATGTTTAAGAGAGTCTGAGAAAAAACATTCAACTAATTTCTTCAATTCTACTCCAGGTGAAAAAAGGCAGGCAGCTGCACAGTGTAGTTTTGTGCACAACCAGGATTAGCACAGGTTCAAACCAAACAGACATCCAAGTGCAACAGCAGAGAACAAAGCTCATTATACAGACTTGCTTGATACGTTGATACAAACTGCCCTGTGCCCTTAGATGACCATTATGAGGAGGTTTGCATCAAACAACTGGCACAACATTTCAGGCTTGACCCAAGGATAGTGCTTGAGGGTTTCAGTGATAATAAAGAGGACTCCAGTATAATACCTGAAGACTTGTCCCCGTTTATTAATATTCTCAGCCTCACCCGTGAGCAGTGCAGAATGTGAACGAGTTCAGTTTAATGAATATTATCATCAATCTGCTGAGGTGTAGTCTGCTTAACGTTTGTTTACCTGAATGGCCCTCCGGTCACGCCTCTGCAAGTTAGCACCTCAAGTGGAAAAAGGGGCACTCTGGGTGGTGTTGTGATTCTTCTTCTTATATTATTAGTAAGCAAGCTAGGTAGTGATGTGATTTATATATTTTTCATAATATTCAACTTTTAATACTATTTTGTCTAATTGAAAGGCATTGTGGAATGTTCAAAATGGGCGCCTGGGCAGTGGTTAGCTGGTGACCTCTGCTGGTTGAGTTTACACATAGCCAAGAATTATAAATGTTACGACACTAAAATATAAATTAAATTATGATTAAAGAGTAGCAGTACTACCCTTGGTTACATGTCAAAACGACTAGTTACAGTTATCTTAATCTGAAGTTACAAGTCACCAATGTGCTTGCATAGACAAAATGCTTGTTCTTCCTAGCAACCAGTTATTATAGCTATGTATTATTAAAAAAAAATCGGCTGAGAAAAGAAAATGTTCAGAGCTAGAATATATTTTTTCTTTAGTTTACTATAATAACATAGTTTACAAAGCGTTACTTTTGACTATTTTAATTTTGACTTTTGACCCTTCCGCTTCCTGTGTGCCAACCGTTATACGGTCTGTCCCAAACTAGAAAAGAAAAAAGTAATCAGCAAAAAACCGGGGGCCTCTACGGATTCTCTTTTTTTGCAGAGAAAATTTCCTTTAACATTTGGGGGCAGTTAATTTCAACTTCAACATAAGTTGAGCCTCTTTTTTTTCTCATGTGAATTGGGATTCAAGTGGCCTAAAATATTCCCGTTGGCCAAGTCCGCCCAAAGTGATTCTCACTGTTGGCGACAACCTGATTGAAATCCATACAAGAACGCATGGATCGAAAGAGCGCTTGTTGTAGTCCAACTTCGGAAAACTGTAGTTCAACGCTAGAGACGCTAGAGGTCAGCAATACTCGCCGTCGCGCAATGACGTCTGTTAGGAAAAGTTGAGTCGAATTCATTTTAAACAGTGCTGTATTTTTCTTTGTTCAAAAGGAAGCACCTATTCATAGTTGAAAACGCATATAACCCCAAATGATGCCATGAGAATCATGTGATTTAATTATTTAATATTTTAGTTAATCAAATAAAACCCATACAAATTTGACTTAAAAAAAAAAAAAAAGACTCGAGGTGCCACTAAAGTAACTACTTTCGAGATTCAACGTTGGATCGCAGTGCTTTTCTTTTCAAGAAATCTGAACACAAAAATATTAAGTTAGACGTGGATTCCCCCCCTTTCAGTACAAAATAAAACCCCTCCAGCGAATGTCTAATTCTTTCCCTCTCTACTGTACAAAGCTATCGAAGACCTGCAAGAGGGGCAGGACCGCACAAGTTTGCTGGCTTAATGGGATGGAAAATAGGGAATAGTGAATTCTCGACATAAACCTCCATGAGTTCTTAGGGTTGATTCTTTTCAATTGATGCAAATAAGTTACGTTGAATATGTTCTGATTGCAAGTTGCGAACAGCGGACCGGTGCGTGTGTGTGGTGGTGCTGATGGTGGAGGAGGAATGTATGGCGGGAGTTTCTATAGAAACTTCAGAATCAAGCAGCGGGTTGTCAACCCCGATTTGAAATGTATTAAAACATCTTCCCCGTTACATCCCCATGTCCCTGCTCAATGTCTGGCCGTCAGAAAGCATAAAAAAAAACCAGCAATGAATAATATCGAGGCTTGTATGACTCCAAAAACGTCTCTTCTTCTGAACACAAGGCTATGGCGGCTCTAGAGCCTATAACTAATCGCTGTGGTCACTTGACAAAGCGGTCGGATCATGTAGGGTTCAGCAACTCGATTTAGTCACAGTTCAAACCTGCCTTAAAACCTGTTTTCAGAAGCGGCCGGAGAGCTTTTTTAGTGAGATATTGGACACAAAACAGTAATATATAGAGCTGCATATAGCACGGTATAAAATGAAATGCAGCTTTCATTTAACTACTGAGCAGCGTTAAGTTACCTATTCAAACAAAACAGCAGTCAGTTATTAGTCAATGCTGACCCCCTAATGATCAACACATCGCTGCTGTGGGTAAAGAAGGATATTCCCCTTGATTGAACGAAAATAAGGGGTTGACAAAGATAAATAAGCACTCCTTTGCATAACCAGCTTGAATTAAGGCAAGGTTTGAATATTATTCTTGCAGATATATTGCAGGAACCTGGGGTCTTCAATGCCAGCAGCCTAGGGTCAACAGGACACAGGCCGGTGGTCTCACCTTTAACATGGTCTCCTTGTATGGGAACTGCTCAGTTAGACACATGAAGGAGCTGAGGTTGTCACCCAGGCCAGCCAGATCACCAGATGCCAAAAAAATTGCAACTCCAGAACCTATACAATCGGTCCATAACCAAAATAGTGCCCCCAGGTTTCTAAATTACCCTACCCCTTCACTATTCACTCCCTGTCCCACTAGCAAGCGAAAATGTGTACAAGAAATAACTGGCGTGCTCTGCTGTGACCATTCTAAACAGGGAAATAATCAACTAACATCCCCCTCCCATGTAAACTGCTGCTGCTGAAAATGTATTTTATGTAGTTTGCTGCCGTGTTGCTCTTCACTGTCAATTCCATGCTGTTTGCGGTCTGTTGTAGCTATTTTATACCGTGAACTGTTTATTTTACAGATATTAATGTGTTGCCAGAATACCAAAGATACATTTACATTTTATGTCAATAAAGATTTTTTATCTTACATATGACATGTTACAATTAGATTGTATCACTTGCCAGTACACTGCCGACAACATAAATCAAGTGCTGAAAGATCTTACTAAGATTTCGACGTGGTTGGGGCTGAAACCAGGTGGATGAAGAGCAATCACTTTATGCAATTGCTTTTCAAGGTCGAGAGGGAATAGCCAAATGGAAATGAGAAATGGTTCTCAGTGACTGCCAATGAAAGCCCACTGACTACTTGTCGGGATACTTTAATCATTATCGTCATTATCGAAAACTCTGCTTCCTTCTCTGGTCCCCAGAGACCTCAGAGCCTGTTCCGAGTTCCTAACGGTTGATTAAATACCCGCACATGACGCAACCACAACAAGGGGAACCGGGCCGAGCCCTCAGTGGGACTGAGGCCCTTTACTCATCGCAGTTAGCGAAACAATACCAGGAAAACTTCAACCGTGTGCTGGGATGAGGAACAGAACAACAACAGAAGGGTGAATGTCCTGGGGACACCAAGATAAGTCGTTCTTTCCTTCTTCCTGGCGAGGTTGGGCGAGGGGCGTCAGACGTGGCGTTGTGGTGGAGGTGGAGCGCCTGGTGAAACGCCGCAAACGGATTGGCCGTCCACGACTCGGGTGGGTGGGGCGTTCAGGGGAGAGGGGCGGGGGAGGGGGGGGGGCGTACAAGCACTCCCCCACCCCCGTTCTTGAGTGTGTCCTTAAAGGGATTATTATTAATCCCTGCGTCGTCTACTCCAGAGAAGCTAGGTCGACAGTCTAAATTCTCTCTTTCTCTCCCCCTCCCCAATCTCTCTCTCCCTCTATCGTGTCTCATGTAAGTCATTTAACATTATTTATTATTTAAAACTTTGATTTTTATTTGATTCATTAGTTTGAGCCTTAGTGCCCCATCCCGATGGGAGAACAGAGGTGGTGGGAGGAGAGGGGGCGCTTACAGACCAGTGGACTCCGGTGTACTGGGTCACGCAGAGAGGGGGGGGATGGGCGGGGCCAGAGGGGGCGGGGCCAGAGGGGGGGGGGGGGGGGGTGGAAGGAGGGGAGGCCAGGGGGATGAAGAGCTTTAGTTTTGCTTCTTGGCCTCCGGGTTGCCGTAACTGGAGCCCGTCTTGTTCACCTCCGTGACACCGATGAGACGACGGATAGCGATGGAGGCTGCGGAGAGGCAGAGAGGACGAGAGAGAGTGAGAGGGAGGGAAAATGTGCAGAAGAATGAGGGGGGGGGGGGGGGGGGGGGACGCATAAGGAAAGATTAGAGGAACACGAGTGCAGGTCAGACAGTGGCGAGAGCTCAAGTTGTTAAGACGCTTTGTCCGTTTTGCCATGCAGAGATTAATAACAAACAGTCGGCACAAGACACGAGCGGCATGTGTCGAGACAGTCATCTGAGATACAGTTACTCTACGTGTTACAACACAGGCATTATACCTCAATCCACTAACTTGCTCTTCTTTGGAATTATCCCATTAATACAGAAACGTATTGAAAATAAATTAAATGGAACGCATGAATATGTACAGCATCAGGCAGCATAATCCCACTACTGTTGTACAGTATTGTTGCAACACGACCCTGCAACCCGGGGAAGCACGAGTTGAATTTGAGACTGCGGCTCATTGCAACACTCTAACCCATCCATTGACATGGCGGCAATGTAGAATGGACGCCACGTTGAAAGACCCCCCCCCCCCCCCCCCCCCCAGCTGCACGGGGGTGTTGTTGAAGCCGTGAGCCGGGCACCTACCTCCGATGAGGAAGAGGAGGAAGCCGATGATGAGGAGGGGCGAGCCGCTGACTGCCACGCCATAGGCGAAGTTGATGAGGGGCGAGAGCAGCAGGGTGGCCCAGAACAGGAAGTTGAGGAGCGTCCACAGGCGTCGGGGAGGGATGATGGTGGGCCCGGGGAAGCTGCCCTCCTTGTGGTAGTGCTCTTGGAGGGCGTCCTGCGCCGGGGCACCGGAGCGGGACGGGACAGCACAGAGTTTATTAGCAAAGAAACACCACACTTCTAGAAAAGGGCTACTACACCACTTTTAAGTCCTGCGTCACTATCTTGGTATACGTGGTGACATGCTCCTTATTGGAGGTCCCCTCAAGTGTTTGCACCAGCGTAAGGCATCACAGCAGACCTGTGCCTGCTGTTTAAATAATTGCTTAGATTTTAAATGTCAAACTGCGATGAACATCTCCGTGATTGCATGAATGCCAACTCCAGGCCCTAGCGAACAGCTAAATGCCAGCATGCTCCTCTGCCCCCCCACGAGATACCCAAAGTCAGCGGAACTGAGAGCGTGGCAGTGTCTGTGATGCATTACCATCTGCCACACTAATTAGCTGATAACAGGAAAAACATAAGACACATTTCTGAACAGCAGTGAGAGCCTTAATTTCGGGATGTACTAAAAAGGGGGGGGGGGGGGTCAAGTAATAAAAGAAAACGCTGACGGCTTGAAATCAAATGGACCAACTTCCTTGTTGGGTCCCTTTAACACCATGTGACCTTACCTTTTCCTGATAGAGCTTATGCAGCCAGCTGGCACACTCTTTCTCATCCTCTGGGATCTCTTCCACAGGGAATCGCCTGGAGTTGATGGGAGAGAGAGAGAAAGAGAAAGAGAATATGTCAGCTAAAAAGGGGGAGAGCAAGAGAAGATCACAGAACTGCTGAGCGGGTGGAAGAGTCCGTAATAGCCATTCTGACCACTGGAGGCCGCCACAAAACCTATTGGCCACCACAGCTCCACCTGGGAGCCCTGCTATTAAGTCTATTTGCTGCAGTGAACTTTTACCTAGTCTCTAGCACAGTCCTGACCAAGCTCGTGCCTTTGCTAGACGGGCGGGCACCAGGGAAACTTGATATTCTTAACCATGTATTTGGCTGCTCCCAATCAAATGCAGCTTATTTGATTCATTAAAAAAAACAAAAACAAATGCACTTTTATCATTTTTGAGTCGACTTTATTGGATTGAGTAGCTGCAATTCCTATATGCTCTTAGAGGGAATGAAATGCTCTTAGGGGGAATGAAATGTACGAAATGTCGTCGGCTTGCCAACTAAATCCTGAATTTCACCTGTGGCCCACCTCCATCTTGTTCCCTGCCTCAGGCCTCTTTTCAGAGGGGAGGTGGGAGAGGGGAACTGTCACTGGCTTTCACATTACTAACGGCCTCAAGCCCGTTGAGGCCTGAAGAGCGTTAGGACACAAGCCAAGATTCAGAGCCCCTTCCTGCGGAGCTGTTGGCCTTCAAGGGGCATACTATGCATAATGTCCATCGGACGCAACCCTACATGAGATGGGCTTTGGGAGGGGGCTTTGGCAGACTAATGCATCACCCTGACACCGACCACTTGACGACCAAGTCTTAATCGTTCAAGCAGAACACAAGGGGGGAGGGGGGGGGGGGGGGGAGAAGACCGTACTCACTTGATCTTCAAGTCAGCTTTGTACTTCTTGCCCTGCACGATGCCCAGCAGAGTTGGTGTCTGCTGGTCTTTGAAGTTGAGTGTCACATCGTAGACGGCAGAAACTGGGAACAACAAGGGATGCAACAGGGTTAATACATCATGGGACATCTCAATGGGAATGAGTAGAGCCAACATCTAAACCCAGATATCCAAATACTAGGCATTCAAATCTCTGGGGATTTGAATGTTCAATCATGAAAAAAATATTTATTATTCAAAAATTGTTTAGTGTAATTGCGCATGCATATTCGAAAACCGCATGTAGCAGGTTGTTACATTTAGTCCAAATATCCCATGGATAACGGCCGCCATCACCAAAAAAGCCTGGCCAAACATGGGATGACAGAGTTATCCTTTGTTAGTTTGTGTTAGGATTCTCAAACATTATTCGAGTTACGAGTACTTCAGTAGCACTTTTGACACCTGCCCTCCAGTTTGAGAACAGGCTAGAGCGAGGGAGAGATATTATAGTAACTGGTGACTAATATTATTAAATACTTGAGGTTTGGCCCAAGAGTCGGTCTTCGATGGGGGCACTCCCACTAGGCAGTTGCGGCCATAGAAATAAGAGGTTGAGGCGAGAGTTCATTGGTTTTAGAAAGGCTTTGCTAATTGACTTATTTAGCAGCTATTTCAATGTTTAAATGCGGACACCAGGAAACCAAAGGCTATTTCTAGCGATGAATTTTCCTTTAATGGCGATCAGTCACCAGCAATCCCGTGTTGTGTGAATAGTATCAGTACCGCCGTGCAAACCAATCAGAACCTTAACACAGCATTCAAACCACTTATTTAATTTGGGAGGATTGGAAGTAGGCCCTTAGTACATAGCATTGTGTAGCATCTTATCCTTTTGTTGTATTTACAGGAAATTGGTTAACCAAGTAATCATATCTACTTAGCACCTGTTTTTATGAATATTTTTACTGAACCAACAGCAATATATTGTTTCTTTCTTCTGACAAATGTAAGTCGCTTTGGATAAAAGCGTTCGCTAAATTCAAGTTTGGCTACTGTCATACTATGGAACTAGTGACTTCGGAAAATTGGAGGCTACATTAAAGCTCTGTGGTAACCGAACTAGGACTTCTTTCTAAGAATATTTAAATATTCATTCGGAAAAAAAGATTATCCGAGGCCTAAAAGATTGTGTTCACACTTTAATTAAATATTAATTTTCGATTAGATAAGATAACATACAAATTCAATTCATAGTCGCGATGAGACGGCACATTCTGGCCGGGCCTTCCGCCGGTTTGAACGACACAAATCCGTTAAAAACATTGAAGCTGAATTCCCACGAAGCCGCTTCATGAAAGCCAGTCAGCGTTGAGGTTCTCTCAGCCACCGTCACATCCTGAAGTCATGATCGAAAAACCAAAGCGGTCGTCATCCAGGCGCGGCTTCTGGAGACGAAGGTACTATTCACCGAGTCGTGTCGGCCTCCCGACAGTGTTTTGAACCTACACCCGACGGCTTTGGGCACAAGTACAGAGCTGAATAGTGTCCATCTCGGCCATGGCTGGTGAAAAGCAGCGCTGGTGTTTACGCGAGATAAGCCTCTTTATGCTTGCGGTTGACACCGTCAAACTCACACGTGTAACGCAAAATGAAACTGCGCTTTGCTTTTGGTTTGAATGCGGCTTTAAAATGACAAATTCAGGCCAGCACAACAAAGGTTAGGGGCTTTCGTTTATATTCACATGTACTTGTGTGCGTATGTGTCTCACCTGTGCCCTTGAGACACTGCAGGGTGGTAGTGAAGCCTTTGGTTCGGGGGAGGAGGTGGTACTTGAGTCGGGGCAGTCCTTTGCTCTCTGCCACCTGCATGCTGATCTCATGTTTCTTCTCCGTGAAGCGGGTCCCCTCGCAGTACAGCAGGAACTACCAAAAGGGAATAAAAAGACTTGTAATAAATAGACGGCCAGACAGAGACATCACTGGCTTGCTTTCGCTGTTTCCCAGTGCCCCCTAAACAAGCTTTACCAACGATCAATTACACAATACTTAATAGAGCCTTAACAAAACCGTCTGTTGTAACTAAGTCATCGTCTTGGAGATAAAGCGTGTCGTAAATAGCTCGGGCTGCCCTCGAAAGCCATGTCACTGCGACGTGACTTGATGTACGACTTTGGGGCCTGGTAATCAGATCAACCAGCGATTTGCCTAATCTCCACAAGGCAGGCCAGAACCGAGAGCGAGGAGACAAGACATCTTTTACAGAAAATATACAAAATGACCCGATGGGTCTTGCACACCTCTAGGGAGTGGGTTAGAAGTGAATACAGGAGCCCTACTGACCTAGAAACATCCAGAGACTTGCTTTTATGTTAATACAAATATAAAACCCTAATACTGGGACACACGGTCAACCAAAGAGATGCTCTGTACGTCCGTTCTCCTGACCTTATCTTTCATCCGAGGTCTTTTTTTTAACCATATCAAAGCACAGCAGGAAAACCAATTTTTTTGAAGTGCACAAGATGAAATATGCACTGGCCCGAACCCTGCAGTTTGTGCATGTCCTGAAGGCAAAATAAACAGTTTGCCTCCTGCCGAGTCGTTTTGAATACAGCTGGTGGTTACTATAAGGACGGAGGTGTAAAAAAAAAAACTGGTTCCACCGAATGTTGTTCAAACATGTTCAATGGAAAGAGAATCCTTTGCGTCAATCCACCAAAACCCACCCTTTTCATAGCCTAAGTTTTTCTTTGGCGTGGATACCCTAACCATGTCCTAAACCTAACTACGTGAGAAAGTAAACAACTTCCATTTCAGAAGGAACCTTTTTCTTTCATCAGACGTCCATGTACCTACCCACATAAACTCTGGGTAGTCCTTCAACGCGTCCAGACCCTTGAAGACTGTGTCCCGGTCCTCCTCCCACCTCCTCTTGCAGAAGACGATCTCCAGGAAGTACCAGGTCCAGCCAATCAGAGGCACCTTCAGTAGCTCGTGTTTGGCTAACACCTTTGAACTCTGCGTGCAAGATAAAAAACACAAATTAATGCCATTTCAACTTCGGTAGTTTTCGTTCGAAATAAATTACATGTACACTTATGTACACAGCCAAGTCTTGATCTCATCCAGCCACTTAAAAAAGATGTGAAGTCCAATTCACATTCTTCCTTTGAAAAGGGTATATAGGTGGGATTTATTATCAGCAGTGCCAGTGCAAATGCTTTTTGATTGATAACAACATTGGCATATACTGATCAGAACAGGACGATACAAAAAAAAAGCCTATATTGCAATTAAACAATGAACATACAAACATACTGCCTTGAACATAGTAGTCAGGCTACTGCTTCTTTGTTTTGAGCCAAAGAAAAAAAAAAAAGAATTGCATTAATCGCGCGATAAAAAAAATGAACGCTGTTAAAATTGATTTGCGTTAACGCCGTTAATAACCCGTTTAACTGACGGCACTAATTATCAGGCAAACTAAAACAAGACCTGGGGAGGGCGAGAGACACAGTGTACACTCACCCCTAGGATGCCATATCTCTCACACATGGTCCAGCCACAGAGGAAGTCGATCTCATAGTTGTGGTTGAGGATGATGATGGCGTGCTCTTTGCCGAATAAGTCCACCGTGGCCTGGTCTGTGTAGAGCGTGCAATCCGTGCCTGACCACCACTCCAGAAGCATCACCAGCTCTGAGGCAGGGGAAGATGAAAGCGTCATTACACCTTGTTTGAGGGCTAGCCATAATTACTGTTTGTACGAGTACAACTCGACTCAAGAGGTTTTTCAGAAAGTTCTACTTGAGGACCATGATCAATCATGAGGCACGAATATAGCAGCTTCAGCGGGTGCCCTGGTGATAGATGTAATCATGTTTTGGCCAGCTAAAGCAGAAGAAGGTTCCATATAAAGCAGAAGAAGAAGATGAGTTTCTTTCTTGTGCTAAACCACGTTGTTATCCTTACTTAGTGGTGACCTGAAGTGATCTGCAAAATCTAAAAATACTCATAGAAATCCATCTAGTAAGGCCTATCTTCCATAGATCATGAGCAGGGCTGCTGTTGGCCAAGATGACATTTATTCAGCACACCGAACCCACAGGTTATAGAGTACACCAATCATGGCCCTTACAGTTGGAAGACTTTAAATAAATGTACCACTTACTGACTGTCAACACTGACGTTAAATTCTGAAGTGCATGCATTAGCCCATACAGAGTGCCAATGAAATGTACTTAGTTGACATAAGCTCTTGTTTAAGGAAGTTATTTTCATGAGAACACAATCCCGTTACTATACGTAATGTTTTAACATTCAAGACACCTAAAACCAACTGCCATCGCAGCGGAAAAAACGCAGATATTACCCTGCGGTGCGACTCGAAGAACAGACCTGTTCCGACAGACGGCTCGTCGCATTGGCCTCAAATAACTTTCCAAGTACCCTGCTGGGTGCATGCCTCCCATGCCTCCCATGCCCCCCCCCCTCCAGACGTGTGTGTGTGTGGGTGAGGCGTTGGGACACTCACGGCTCCAGAGAGAATAGGAGAGCCGGCAGTTGATCCGGCGGTACAGCTGCTTGTTGAAGGGCCAGAGGACACAGGTGCAGAGCTGGATGAAGTTGATGATGAGGCCGCTCACGACGAACACGAAGCCCATCAGCAGCTGCAGGATGAAGAGGCTCTTCAGGTAGGTTAGCAGACCCATGGTGGTGGAGCCCAGGGAGCCCAGCTAGGCTCCTCTCTACACACTCTGCCGGCCGACCTGCCAGGCGAAACACACGCGCACAGAGTGAGACAGAGAGGGACAGAGAGACACAGAATGTTGGACCCCAGACAAGAGATTTGTGCATGGATCCACAAGTAATAGTAAACTACAACTTACCACGGTGGGGTCGTTTTATAATCCTCGCTTGCAGGGGCCTTCGGACAGTAGTACAGACCTGGGGACAGAACAAGGGGAGACAGGTTAGCTGTACGGTATGTGAAGAGCAAATATTACACAAGAAACCCCTGCAAGCTAAATCCCTTCCCTCTTCTTCTATACCGTGACTACATTGTCGGCAAAACACACACAGTTTCTACTACAAAAAGAACCTGACAACAGTGTGATACAAATTATGAAAATTGCAAAACATTTGTACAGGTTTCCCCTTTAGAAAATAATGCGTGGAGACCATAGTGGAAGCATCTAGCAACCGAAGGAAAAGCCAGAGAAAAAACCTTGCATTTGAATTGGCCTAGTATGATAAAACATTTCATAGCAGATCAAAACATGAAACACTGCACCTTCTTCAGCGCCGCGGCTCAATGTAGCACTTAAGAATACACCCACGGCACACACATTAATAACGCCACACAAGATCTCCACCGCTGCCGCAGGTGAAACCATAACGATCCAGTTGACTGAGTTCTTGATACGTCCCCCTCCCACTGGTGATCATCACCTTTCTTACCCCCTCATTATATTCCCTTCCAAGCCCATAACAGGGACATCCATCCGTTTAGTTATTATTTGATTTCCTCCCTTGTCCGACTGCAGCACAGGCCCTGCGGTCACCATCAACCAGCAAGTGACCCCATCAACCTGCACTGGTCTGCAGGGAAACTTTCAAACTGTGGTAGCATGCAAGACCAAGACCCATGCTGCCAGCCTTCTAGGACTGCAAGATAATGACAAATTATATTGATTACCTGGCAGCTATTGTGTTGAGCTGAGCAATTGTTTGTGCTGAGATTTGTATACGACGGCCCGTGTGTATTAAATTAGATGTATGCATCAGAGGCCAAAATCGTGAGCTCGATGAATATGTCATTAATTGTGAAGTCCTACCGCCTCGTAGAGAAAAAGAGCACGCTGGGGTAGGGAGGGTGCTGTACAACCCATATTTTAATCTTGATCCTGGTAATGTTTTAAAGAATAAGAATAATTCCATTGTAGAGGATGAGCAATACTTAAAGTTGAGCTACTCAGTAGTACTAATCGTATAGCTATCTGGTCTAATACGCATGCCCTAATCCAAGCAGCAGATGTTTATTTTCATTCTGGCATACACTGGAAAATAACTGATCAAAACATATCCAATAAATATAAGGCCTGCATTGAAGGAGATTATAAAAACGAATGTGTCAAAAAGGAAGTTTGTAATTCTTAGTCCTAAATTAATTCCTTTAAATTGAGCATGAGCGGTTTGCTTCTTTGCAATGCAGTGTTATTTTTATGAGGGTGTGTTTCTATTGTGCCGCGGATAGGTGGGTTCACGAAGCATGCAAAGTTGGACCTAGTGTCGTTACTCTTTAAAGCATCATGTTTCAGCGAAGGCAATTTATAGGCCGAGACAGAGTGGGAGGACTAGAGACAGATTCAGATCCACCCACTTGAAGATCTAAAAAAGGTAAACTATCCAAAGCTATATAATGTTACAAAGAAAGAACGTACTTCAATAATTCCTTGAGGCAAAACTAGGAGAATATCCCTAAAGGAGGATCTTGTCCCTATGCAATTTATTGACTGCAACCTACGGTTTACATATTCTCTGAAGGTTTGAGGTGCGCTCAGGCCTTCGGGGAAAACTCACGAGCATGCATCTGTTGATGCAAATCATTTCTTCAATTGGAAAGTGTAATTTCCTCATCCCACACGTTCTAGAGACAAGCCTCAAAAGGAGTAGAAAACGGAAGGACTACTTGAGGAAGAATCACAGAAGGATCCATTGATTCTCGGAACCACTGATACTGCAAAGTATTAAACATCCAAGCAAGTTCCCACTGCAAGGTTGTTAAATTAAAGATTTATTTGAATAAAAGGCAATAACAAACAGTACTTTAGAGGAGTGGGTGAGTGCCTGGTAGATATTAAATATACTAGATTCAATAGAAGCCAGTATCTGAAGAAAAAAAAAGATGTCACAAGAAGGACAAATACAAATGTTAGAAGATTTAGGATTTTGAGACAAGAAATTGCATGCCCAAGGCCTAGCCGCGTGCCAAACCCTGCAAAGCTAGATGCTAACGTTTTGACAGGGAGTTAAAAGATGGCAGGCAGCTGAAGACTAGTCGAGCAAGCAGGTAGCGTCAGCCAGGTAGCTGCCTCGGAATCTTTTTCTTCACAATTTATGTCTCTGTGCTCAGTCTAAAAGGGAAGATAAGAAAGAGACGCAGAGTGGTTGAAAGCTTCTTAAAGTGGAGACAGCTGGTTCTGTTCCACATCACATGGATACAGCGTCCATAGCAACCAATCCCATGTAGCATTGTCTAGTGTGGCTTACAGCACTGATAAGGCTGAAACGGTCGTAGCAGGGAAAACCAGGCATTCACTGTTCTTGCACAGTTTTGGCAGCGACACCGTTGGAGTTTCCAAATTAGGTAATTTAAAAGAAAATATTAATCGACTGCCATAATAATCAGCTCCTTCGTGAAAACACCAAGCGAAGAAGTTGTCACGGGTTATAAAAAGGTAGCTTGACAGGCCACATTTAATACATAAAAAACAAGCAATCTTCAGAATTTCAATTGAAAAGCGGTACCCAGGCCTTTGGTAGGAGGCCAAACCTCCTCTTCCTTTATGCTTACCAGTAGACGTAGTAGGCAATGGCCATTACCACCAATGCCCCACAGATCCCAGTGAAGATCATCACAGCACTCTGGTTCAGCATTTTGGCTCCGTATAGTATACCAACCTCGAATCACGGGAAAACTTGATTAAATAGATCAAGCGACAAAACGGGGGAACGGTACGAGGGAAAGTCACAGTCTGTCCTGCTTCGCGGCCATGTTAATCTCACAGAAGGAAACCGGGAGGGCGAGATTATGATGATGACAGCAAGAACGAGGTAAGATCCCAGTGGTGGAAGTGCTCAATCAGCACAGGAGTGGATTTGGGAACGCCAAGATCCCAGACGGCAGGTTAAGAGCGCAGGTGGGGGAATAATCCAAAAACACGGCCGCCCCAATTTTACACGGGAAATAGAACAAATAACTTAGTGTAGGCCCTTCAATAGAGTCCACAAAACACTGTTTGGTGGATAGGTGGTAGCTTGCTTTTGGAATTGTAAGCGGTATCTTCCATGCATTCCCTTCCACTAATCCAGAGGATGAGATTAGGCCTGATTAGCAAGGTACAGGCACCCTGGATATGTCACCCTTCATTACCGTTGACCAAGAGGGCTGGACCCTCCAGTACAAGGGCGGAGTCAGCGTGGCAGCACCTATGACTACCAGGTAGAAAATAAGATAAAAACGGCTATCACAATCCATCTCTGCTATACATGGAAAACCCGGATTGTTCTACATCGATAAATCCCTGAAATTTCAACAAGGGAATGGCGACCCTAGTGTTTAGCACTCTTCACAGCCACCCCAGACAGTCAGCAGGGAATACGTCTAAATGCATGTACGTCATTATTTGACACTTCAGTATGGTTAAATATGACAATAAATCATTATAACAACGTTTATAGGTCATAAAAAATAAAAAATGGGTGCTCTTTAAGTATTTGTATTTTTTTCTCTGAGGTGGACTGCATCAAACAAAACCAGTACTTTTTATTGATAATCCCTTGAAATTTCACCCTTAAAGTAATTATCAAGAGCTCCAGAATTAACATTCAACAATCAAGGCTTCTCCTACAAAGTTTTCCTCAGAGTTGGTCCGTCATGCAAGCTGAAGTCCAAATCCATAAAATGGGTTTTTGGAGTCTAACAAAACAGGACCAATGTCCAGTTTGATTCAGTCAAGCCGAGTGTCATGGCTTGTCAAAAGGTATTAGGAATATCCAGTGGGTCAAGGTATCTTTCTAACGCCACATCAAAGGCCAGAGGAAGCATTGCTACTTGCTAGGCCTTGAGGCCCTGTAGGAATGCAGATGGAAATGTATTGTGACTGTCAAGGTCATTTAGACTACAAGTCCCATGTGGGAATGCACCGGGGGGGTTGCCGGTGATATGCTGGTGACGCTAGCCCTCTGTCAATGGCTAATTTGAATGCTTGGACAGTGCAGGTTGATGTAGAAGAGACCCGATCTGTAGAATATAGGGTTCCTCATTACTCTTCATGTAAGCCTATTTCCATAGTTCCAAGATGACTTTAGCATATGACGATATGAGAGCGGAGAACAAATAATTTTGAAATAGTCAGCATTACAGTTTTTGACAGCTCACATATCTTTCATTGTTCTCATCTTTTTTTGCCTTCGAAAAAGGTATGTTGGCTTGTTGTCCTTACTTGCATCAATCCACTAAAAGCATTAAAGCAATATTGCTTGTTTCTTAAAAGGTCTGACAAATACAAAGTCAGGCCAGGGTCATTTCGGTTCCCTTTGTTGGAGGTGTTGGAAACCTCCTAGACCCATTTCTTTTTATGGCGTCAGACAAGGTTAATTCAGTTTCACTGGGTTATTCCTTTTAGTGGAGGAGGACATTTGTAAAATCCATTTAAAATATAAAAAAAACACGTATGTTTTATGATTCATTAACCACTTTGTAAGCTACAAAACTCAACAAATGGATACTATTTTATATTCCACATAATGCCCACTGTCTTAAGTGTTTTTACCCAAGGGACTCAATATTACAAACGAGTCACCTGGGTAAGCATAAGCATAAATCATACACCAGTGATGTAATATAATTCAGCAATATACACAGGTGGCACATTCCATTAAAACAAATCACACGATTCAGATAGCATTGCTGAACAAGAATTAGCCTAAAGCCGTTTAGAATGTGTATCACAAATATAAGTAAGCGGGGGAATATGGTTAAACACACATTGAAGTTCTGCCAACTATTGTTGCAACAAAAATAAGTACATTAGTCATCTCTTGGACCCCAACTGCTTTTAACTGTTCCGCTTAAGATAAGCAGTCTTCGAGGGAACAGGCCGTTTCATAATCATCATAAATGAATGAAGATAACCTTTGACATACTAGCTTAATGTTAGTTCTAAGATTAACAGATTTCTTCCTTTGTAAAGCACTATGAATGGTCTTGTGTAAGAATGGTGCTATTCAAATAAACTTGCCATAAGATGCCTAGTTGAAACAACAGATAATCAAAAACCATGTGCTTAAAAAAATAAGCCTACATTCAACGAGCATTGGCTGTTTGTTAGGAGGCTAAAATGATAAGTTCCAACATATCACCACAGAGCAGACATTAAGTCTAAGCCACTTTTCATGATCACCGAGGGCACTAGAGCCTCATGGACAAGACATTGCTTTGTACCCTTACCAGACCAACCGTCCCCCCTCACCCCCTGTAGGTGAACATTATCGTATATGTCCAAACTCTGGATATCGTACAAATACACACATAGTACAGAACTAGTATCTGCAGCACCACACAATAAACAAGGCAATATTGGTCGAAAATACACGATGCTATACAAAATAATAATACACCAAATGTATATTTTTTCCTATTTTACAAAGAAATGCTTAATAATTAAACCATTTACTACTGAAATAACCCCCCATTGATTAAGCACAGATCGGTCATTATACTTGCCTCTGTGTTAATCGCACATACAGCAATGCTGGTTCAAACTAGAGCAAAGTTAACCTTGGCCAAAGAACAGCAGACGTTAGTGAACTGTAGTAACCCGCCGGTGGTGCGACACTGTGCACGTCAAGCCTCGGCCAACCAGCGCATATGCTGCCGGGGGTGCAGGGAAAGCCATGCTCTTTATTATTGCAATAAGTTAATAAGAAATCTGATATGGTGCCGTAGTCCATTTTCAAATTATATCTCAATGCACATGCTTCTTTACCCCACAGTGCCATTTTATGTTTCTTAATCACTTCCTCGCATTACTTAAATCACCCAGTGTTACTGCAAACTGTCAGCAAGTCATGTCATTAAATAGGGATCAAGGATTAGGAGTACCGCAATTGTAAACAAAAAAATATCAAAAAATAATAATACGTGTCCCATACTGTATGGTCAAACCCGACGAGAGGACCCAAGACAGCCCCGAACACCTGCGTCCTGTGCAGTTTATTCACACGTCAATTATCACTTTTTGTTGCTTCAAGTGAATTTTAGTTGTTACATATTTCGATGTTTCCTTTGGACAAATATGCCAATTTAAAATGCCTCAACATCAACTTTAAAAAACACTCCAGGGCATCTATCTTCAAGAATATCGGAAGTAGCATAAGCAAGTAGCAACCGCGGTAGCAACTTTCTTCACCCGATAGATGCATGGTTCATGCAGATTGGTTGAACACATTTGAATAAACCAACATAGAAGCAAGCGGGCTTCAATAAGTGATTGGAGAGAGAGAGGTCATCCTTTATCACAGTCTTTACTGGTATATAAAAAGGTGAATGCCTGTTGTAGGACTGCAGCTGGTGCACAGGACGCCAGGGCTAAGATCGGTTAGCCGGGCTAACACGATTGATGCTGTCCAATACATTTAATTTAAAGGGGATTCTCCTCAGTTCAACACACTGACTAGTTTGTGTCAAACCGTTGTTCTGGACAACACATACGTCTACATCGCAATATTCGAACGAGACACCCTGCGTTTGTAGAAAAGCATGCAGCAAGGCCGGTTAGCTCAGCGGTTAGCTGACCGTGAGGACCCAGCGGCAGCGTCGCTTACCTTCAGTATCCGTCAGAGAGTGGGACGAGTCGCTCCAGCCTCTGCTTAGGAATATACACGGTCTGGCGCTAGGCTCTTTCCTTCAGGCCAGGGGTCTTAACGTGGCTATGTCCCAATTCGGACATTCAAACCAAATTCAGTGTTTATAGTGCTATGTTTGCCGGTTACAACACCATACTGCCCCCAAAGCGAATCAGAGAAGACGGACAACATCCGGTCCGCCCCTCATTCATTCGATAACGTTTAGCAACTTTTTAGAGCAACTCCGGTGTGATATCCAGGCTGTTATTGCATGAAATCTAATACGGAGATAAGATAGATATGAGAAGATATGAGACCAGCAGGTAGGGAAGGAAGTGGCCTTCGGCCTTTCCCATCAATTATTTGACCACCTGCTTAATAGTTAATAGCATGGTCAAGAACTCTGAATAGGGTCCCATACTAAACTTGAATTAAGTCAACAATGTTTTTTTTTAAACTTTTTTCGTTTATTTATTTAATGAAGTTAGTATAGGTTATAGTGTTTTTAAGAGAGCCAATCTTGTTGCCAATAGCTGTCCTGGTCTGTAGGTATAGACTTATGCTTTAATTTTACAAGATTAATAGGACGGGTGTTTTTTAATCCAATATTATTTTTCTAAATAATAATTGCACCGTCCATACTTAAACAGACTATAGACAGACAGACGATCCCATAGGATTGAATTTCATTCGCCCTCTGCTGGCGAGTTAACACCGGAGCAGTTTTCATGTTTGCTGCGACTAAATAACCCCACGCCATATCTGCAACTATTCAGACATATGCTTTTTGCAATATCCATTGCCAAATATAAACTACATGTTATAGCATATATTGTCCCTCTCCTCTTTCCTAAGCCAAACCCTAGCAGTCAGTAAACCAATGACAGCAGTCGTTTAGAAGTCATTAGTGCTAGTAAAATTAGGCTGGATCCTGCCCTTGCTCATACCAACTATACCATACGTTTTATTAAAACAGAAAAGCAACAAAATATGTTGTATGATGTAAGCAGACAGCAAACAGAAAGTATGAAATATATTAATCAAAAACTGGATAAATGTAACTTTCCTCATCTAAGATTGTTAAATACACAAAAAGATAACAAGGCAACATTGGATACAACAAACAATGACGGACAGAAAAATTATAAATTAAACATTAGTTTATTACTTTATAATCATCTTGACTCATGTATTAGAGCAGCAACTCATGGTTTGGCACTTCTACATTTGGTGCACAGTATATTTGCATTCAAAATCATTCATTACAACTGTAGTTCCTCACTAAGCCAGTTTGAGAGCATTACACATGGCCTTTCAGTCACAGTCAATAATTTTTTTTTCGAGTTAAAAAATTAAAACCGACAGCATAATTCATATCTTCTAGAATATCTGTGCAAAATTCCATTTCCAACTATTAAGACATCTTAACATTTGACAAGTTTATCCGACATTGTAGAAATCATTGCATACAAATGGAGAAGGGACAACTCGATGGAGTTATTGTAAAACCAAAGCATAGGCATTATCTATTTCCACCTTTATAAACAATGTTAGTTACAAAAATACTATTGTGCCCTAAAATTGAACTGAAATAGGATTATTAATGATCATTCACCGTAAACAGTTCTGCCATAGGATCAACAATCATACCGATACAGCCAACGATTTGGAAGACGTAAAGAAAGACTAGGGGTGTGGTGATAAAATTATTACAAGCACATGTAATCTCTATCGTCATTTCTAAATTTAATTAGTGTGTTACGAAACAGGGTGCGTTTGTGGGAAACGTACGACACACTTCGAATCCTGCTTACCTCATGAAAACATGGTTGTGCTCTTGAAGTAAACGTATAAGGCGTAACAGTTCCAACATGTAGAGTGTGTGTGTGTGTGTGTGTGTGTGTGTGTGTGTGTGTGTGTGTGTGTGTGTGTGTGTGTGTGTGTGTGTGTGTGTGTGTGTGTGTGTGTGTGTGTGTGCGTCCCAATCAGCCAGCAGTAAATCCAGTTTTCTGAACCGACACAACCGTAATGGTGCGTGAACATCCTTCTTGACGGCTTTTTCTATTTTATAAAACTGTAGCCTCCACTACGAGGGCCGGGTCTTCAATGTCCTTCTTGCTCTGGACCATCCGAAGCTCCAGCTGGGCAGGGCTGGGTTTCTTCCCAGGGCCAGCCATCTCTACAATAATCAAACCGATAAAAAACCGACAAGTTGATTGCGAAACACATCCAACCTTTTCTGCCCTGGAACCAAACCGTTTGCCTATGAAATAACATTACCAATTGTTCAAGGCAATCTGTATTAGCATTTAGACAGTGTTGTGGTCATTGAGCAAATAGCTCCATGTAAACGTTAGTAATACCTCAAGGCAGAATGAAAGTTTTCCATGGGCATGTTCTCACACAAAACAGACAGATATATCTCTCACACACACACACACACACACACACACACACACACACACACACACACACACACACACACACACACACACACACACACACACACACACACACACACACACACACACACACACACAAATTACCGTTGGCGTAGGTAATGGTCCTTTTAATGACGTGATGCATTAAGGAGACCGTTTTCTCACAGGCCGCCTTCAGAAAGAGGTGATGAAAAAATGGATGTTGTAATGACTTGTGTGTTTGTAATAAGTCTGTTTTCCATTTGACTTTCAAGATACTTTGTAATTCAAAAGTCCTCCTCAACAAAGTAAATTTCCCTATTTAACAAATACGTGATTATTACAAATACATTAATATATATTAAACAGTATTCAAATATTACCGTACATCCAAATCTTAAATCAATGTAACATTCTCTAGAGCTTGATTTCATTGTATTGTCACAGCTGACTTTTCCAGAATACAACCAAAAATATCATTCCTATGCTTTATCCTGTTTCACTTAAAAACACCCATATTCTTTATAATATATACAGGCGGAGTGGCAACCCTGAATATCGCTCCCAATCATTTGCTCAGGTCGGGCTATATTTCAAACGGACGCCGTACTGTAGATGTGATTTTAGGGCCACACAGGGGGTGCCCGTTCAGTGGCCTACCTTCAGGTCCTTGGGGTAGTGGTGGGTCCAGGCCAGGAGCATGGCTGCAAACAGGTCGCCCGTTCCCACAAACACTGCATCCACTTTGGGGATGTCCATCCGAATCTTCTGGCTGCTGCTGCTCCCGTCCGGTTTCACTAGAGCATGATTGGGGGAAAAGTAGACCAGAACACTGAATTGGTTGCCAGACATTGCTTTAAACGGCAGTCTTGCATGGTGCCGTACTGTAGATATATCCGCTGTCCACCGTAATGAGGCTGTGCGTGTGTTGGATGCAGTAATTCCCTTAAAAAAAAAAAAGAAGTCTAAATCCAATCCAAAGTCCGCCTACTCTCAAAAAGTAAGGCTTTTTTAGATTTAATACAAGATTCCTATAGGCTGCTGCGGAGTCTGAGCAATTGACCTGGATTCCTGTAGCCTTAAAGTTAGCATCTGTAATTTACCTATCCTCTGACTACCAAGTACCACCAGGTACGGGTCCCCAAGCTTTGAGTGCAGGTCTGTGCTGGTGAGAACCACCGTCTCTGGTCCCATCTTATGAAGCAGGTCCATGATCTGGGGTAGGGGATGGGAAGTATATATTAGAGGATTATTTCTATTCCTTCTTGGAACTACTGCACAGAAACTGGAATAGGTCATATTCCCCTGCTGGGATTGGAGATTACTTTTTCATTCCTAGAGAGCTTTTCATAACTTCATCCATTTTCCCATTATACCATAAAAATGAGGACAGACTCGGTTCTCAGTTATGTAAACACCCTGAACTATTAAGACAGGCACTTAACCACCACCATCAAAACCAAAGGTAACGTATGGTTTATTAATACTCACTTCAACAGCATCCTTTTCCGTTTTCATCTTCCTTCCCGTTAACAACCTAAGAGAGGCAAGTTAACAACAAAAAATAAAACAACTAAGCAAAACGCAGCTTCTCTGCAGCAAAGTGCCTCGTAAAATAAAAGAATTTCGGACAGATCTTGGGAGGCACTTTCCTAAGTGGGGTCTTGGCCCATCTCCTGGGTAAAAGTGTTTGCCTGCTAAGTTCATACGTCTCTTGCAATTATGGTACTCACTCTGCCTCAAACTGGTTAGGTGTGAGGATGTTGGCAACGGGTACCACTTTGTCTCTGTACACAGGCAGCAGCATCTCAGGAACATACTAAAACAGCAGGAAGAACACTTTCTTATCCATTTGCCACTCAGACATTTTCCAATTCAGATTTTCAGACTCAACCTTTATTTGAGCCTCATTCATAAGATTGCGCAATATAAAAACAAACCGTTTTATAAAACAGAATATACTGCCTCATTTACAGTATAGATTTGCTGTAATTTTTATGGCAATAATTCCAAGAAATAAATAGTGAAATAGAGGGATAAAGATATAGGAAAATGCTAGATACACACCATAGCTCCGTGGTCCCCCATAACTGGATCACAAACTGAGGGAAGAACATTTCAAAAGTTTCGTTTAATAATAACATTAAAAAAATTCAAGGACATTCAAACCTTTATACACTCCATGATATCATTTTACTGGTCTCAATACAAGGATTTATAGAACAGGGGGTAGGAGCCAGGAATTATTTAATTTTGATACTATAAGCTTTGTGATGGTTTATATTTGTGATATTGTTATTCGTAATGTTATTTATTATTGTGTGATCGGGTTGGATTGAGAGCTGGGTGACAGGGATATGGGCGGTGACACTTAGTTAATATTAAATAGTATTTATTCAACTTATTTGCTGTTAATGGTCATTTGCATCTTTTTGTGATACTTAATTGTATGTTCCATTGCTATGTTGTTCAACATGTTATGTGTGTACGTGGGTTCCATGGGAAGCCGAAGACAGATTTCCACCAAGGTGGACAATAAAGTAATTCATATCTTATCTTATCTTAAGCACTTGAACACCTGTATGGAGGACGAGAGGGTGAATGGGTCGCCTTATATTTAGCTGACCACCACATTATTTGGATAGTTGTAATTACTTTGGATTATACCTTGTGGACGTTCTAATAAATCCATACTTTTCATAAAACAAGTTGGTTCACTGTATTTTTCGGATATCAGCTAATTGTTTTAGGTAGTGCGTCAGAAAGAGAAGCAACCCAACTTCAGCCTCTCAGTGACTTTTAGTTTGTTTCACATAGTCGCTACAAGGGTTTAACACTGACCGTACACCAAACTGGGATTGGCTTCCTTCAGCTCTGCAACAATGTCGACCACCATCTCCAGGAAGGAAACATCCCTGCTGTAGCCTGGAGGAGAGAGAAGAGAATATTACATGACCGTCCATCCAACAAGCCAATCTAGCCTTCACATCCTTAAACAGAGTTAGTTGAACATTTTAAATATATTAAAACTTACAATGTCAATCAAAATCCAAATTAGGACCACTTGAGGAAGTGGAAACTATTGAGAAACTACTATTTCTCAACAGGAAATATAAACTGTCATTTCATAGTGAAAGGGAGGGCAGTAACCCAGGAGGCAGAGCAGGATGACTTGCAATAGGAAAGTTTCCCTGAGCAAGACACCCAACCCTAACTTCTCCAGATGAGCTGGCTGTCGCCTCGCATGGTTGACACTGTCAACAAGACAGTGTTGACACTGTCGGTGTGTGGATGTGTGTATGAATGGTTGGCAGTCGTTTTTCCTTATACTAAAATCCAAAGCAAAACATCCCTGACTGCCATGTGATGTGGACTGTTGACACTGCTCGTTAAAATGTAGCCCAAAAAAGTATTAGAATTATAAATGAGACGGTTTAGAGTTCCTCTGTCCTCCTGGAACAGTTGTCTCTCTCTCTACAGCTATACAATTGTGTGAAGAGGCTTTTTCTCTCGATTATGTGCACAGATATTATTGTACATTATGTAGAATAGTACAAAGTACAAAGGTGGTGTTAGCTTTTGAGACCGGCAAGTTAACATACAGAGTCAGCAAATAATATTCAGAACAGTTTCTGCAGATTCAAGATGCTGAATCAAATGACATGCAGCAACAGTGTCTTTTCTGGCGTTTACTATTTGTGACGCTAGGAAATCAAATAATGTGTGCAGCAGCCAATACATAATGGCATCATGGGTAATAACTCAATAAGAGTCAGTTTCTTAACTAAATATGCAGTAAATAACGAACCCATATAAGGCAATGGGTGAAAGACATTGCCTTTGTTGAGCTTTATGTTATAAATTAATAAACTGGAATAAACTGGTTTTGCTACTTTTGCAAGACCCAATTAAACACAAAAGGATCAAGCACATTCCAACAACATTGATTACAGGTATTACAGACAGGCATGATATTACAGTGCCATTTCACATCGTATTTAATATGCACAATATAAATAATATAGGCATAAGATTCATGGAGATTCCTTATTCTATGTTCATAAAAGGCTTTTTGTTTTCATCTCCTGGGACATATTTCTCCTGCCTTTACCTGCCTCAATGTGGGGACTCACCGGTGAGCACGTAGTCATAGTGATTGACATTGTTGAGTTTGATGCCCTCATATAGCACGTTGAGCTCCTCTGCTGTTAGCACTTGTCCTTTCCAGTGGGCGTAACCTAGAACATGCAGAGATCAAAGCCAAGATTCGAAAATCCATTCAGGATAGAAAAAACAATTGTATGACATTCCTATGTAAATAAATAGCACAAGATAAGTTCCAGGTAAAACCATCTTTACACAGATGCTGAAAATGTGGATAACATATCACTCACATTCTTTGGCTATAATCACCATGAAAACTATATTAATTTCAACATGAATACACGTATTTTAAAACAAAAGTTGTTTTCGTTCTCCTTCAAAAGAAACCTCTCTGGCTTTCTCTCTCCCCCCTACAGTTTGTGTTTAACCTTCACCACAGCAGGTTCTCTCCACTGAAACAGGGTCATTCGAGTTTGGGAGAGAGGGTGAAAGAGAAACAGCCAGTGTGTTGAGCAGTACCAGAGCACAAGCATTCTATTAAGGCTTCACTGAGGGCCCCTTTGCAGCGGGCCCCATGTTGAGAGACAGGGAGGAACAAAAGAGTGTGAGTGTGTGTGTGAGTGTGTGTGTGTGTGTGTGTGTCTGTGTGTGTGTGTGTGTGTGTGTGTGTGTGTGTGTGTGTGTGTGTGTGTGTGTGTGTGTCTGTGTGTCTGTGTGTGTGTGTGTGTGTGTGTGTGTGTGTGTGTGTGTGTGTGTGTGTGTGTGTCTGTGTGTGTCTGTGTGTGTGTGTGTGTGTGTGTGTGTGCGTGTGTGTGTGTGTGTGAACGTGTACGACGTGTATGTGTGTTGGCAGAAGGATAAGGGGGGGAGAAGAAATAATTAGGAAATTCTTAACCAGCCCAGTTTAATGTGTCCTTACAGTCAAACCATGTATGTCTGTGCGTTTAAACATTAAACGCAGTAGATGGGTAGACAGACACATGGTAATTCTGTGAATGTACCAATCAACCATGTGGACGGATGAGACTACAACAGCCCAGAAAAGCGCCTCTACATGAAGTTTGGCATATCTGCCAAAACCCTCTCCCACTTCTGAAGGGGCACCATTAAGAGCATCCTTTCTGGCTTCGCTAATGTATGGTATTGATACTAAATTGCTGATGGAAAGACTCTCCAAAGGGTGGGGGGGAAGACAGCGGAGAACTTTGTCTGCCATCTCCCCTCCGTGCTATTTTGGACCTTATTACTCTGATACCTCTTTCTACATATTTGGTGCTTGCATGTCCCATCTAATTTCATTGTTCAGAATTACCCTTGTTGAACCGTGCATGTGACAGATAAATCCTCTGACTTATACAAAGGACAGTGGCATTGTACCACAGAGATAAATAATGATTGCATTCTATGACCTTCTTATCTTACTTCTTTAGCCTTGTCGGTCTCAAGTTGCGAACCTTGAGACCTAGATGGTTTCAAGAGGGTCACTATCTCCGTAGGCAAGGCAAAGTTCATGAAGTACTGGAGTGAGATTAAAGCTCAAAGTTAAAGGAATGCATGACCGAACGTGCATTTCAACCCATGGTTACAGCTGTGTAATAACATTCTTACACAATTTGGGGAGGCAATTTGGAGAAACCAGAAAACAGCTAGAATAGGCTCCAATAAATGGCACACCCTAGCTTTAAGAAATTATCAATCATGTTCTGGACCTATTGTGAGTCCCTATTGGCCATAAACAACTCATATATCTAGTTCAGGGAGTGGGGGGCCTTTGGGAAAGGAGTAGAGGAGGTTCTCAGGAGAGAACATGTATGGCACGGACATGATTGTAAACCGCCTAAGACCTAGATGGTAAAATCCACGATAACACGTTTATGATTTGAGTGTGTGTGTGGGTGTGTATAGTATATTGCTGAGTATAACAAAGAGCAATAGCATTGCATGAGGGCAATTAAAGGGGTTGTAACAAACCTGTGTGATTGGAGAACTGCACTGAGTTGATCGAGTCAACTTCAAACCCAAGAACCTGGGAAAGAAAGGGAAATAACAATGAGCCACTGAAAGAGTAATCAGAGAAGTCACGAAGCCAAATTGCCCATCGTGTTGGACTTAAGAAGCAAGAAGATCAGCTTTTCACTTAGGACACACTGGCCATTCTTGATGTTATAGATGTGTGAACATACGTCAAACACAATGCTTGATCTATAATGACCTTTAGACATGTTTGAGTGGAGACGTTTTGCCACTATTGTGAATTTCAAATTCCCTTCGATGTTTTGGCACCAGAAGGATCTTATTACTTCTTTTAACTTGCTTATCAAGTACTGTTTATATCGAATAAAAGGATATAGTCGTGTTTAATAAGACTCGGGGAGGGATTCGGGATGTCACGGTACTTTAGTCTCACATAATCTCCCATTGGCCGAGTTGTCGCTGAAAGCATGCATACACAAAGCGGTTGATCAAACGGTATACAAAGGTAAATAGAGGGTAAAACGATTCTTACCTGCAACGGGAATGAAGCCGATTTGTTCCCTACGTATCCCCGGACCACGTGACTCTGAATAGACAGGACACGGCACTCCATCTCGCAAATTAAACATAAAAAGGTAACGTCAAATTTAAAAACCACGCCAAAGCAATAACAACGGTTTGCGATATCGCGATAAGTGTGGCATGCAGCAGGTGCTCCCGCATGCAAAAACTTTTTAGTGAAGCGAACCCTTCATCGAAGGAAGACGTGCTCCCTCAGGTTATTCTGTGCAGGCAAATGCATGGGCACCTCGTGATGATCACTACTGCTAGACGACCAGAACGTCTATGGCGGAAATCTTTTACTCTCCCGGTTATATATTGTATATATATTTATCAGTCATTGTGGTAATCTGTTTACCCCAGCAAAATACAGACCTGTTTCGTGACGGGGTTTAATAAATCATTAAAGAGATACGATTAGAAGATCCATTCAGTCAGTAAAGGTCATGCAATTGTATGAACGAGATAGTGACGATCATTGACAGGTCCTGACGAAGTCAGGCCGCGTATCGTATGTGGTATTTTATATTCTAGTTGTATGTGTAGCGTAGGCTCATTTGCCCATTCGGAAATGCACATTTGAGCCCCAAAAAAGAATGACAACCTCGAGTCACATTATTTATTGGTCTTTCGTCGGTCTGTTTCTTAAATGGTTGATTTACAAATATGATTGACTGTCAATACCAAGGGCAGTGCAAGAGACAGACAGACAGACAGACAGACAGACAGACAGACAGACAGACAGACAGACAGACAGACAGACAGACAGACAGACAGACAGACAGACAGACAGACATGAAAGTACAGAATTGGCATACGACGCCGACATCAATTGGACTTAAACTTTTGTGGGAAAGTGCCTCCTTGGAAAACAACAGCACCCCAAGGTGGGGGACTTATGTATTTACACAGTGAAGGCAGCTCCTCGATTCTGTAAATGTGAACCAAATAGCCTATGTTGTCAAGCCTACCCATGTTGTCAAGAATAAACAATGACAGCGTCCATATTATTACACATTATATTATTACACGCGCATTTAATAAGTGTATGCATTGTGAATGAATGGTCCGTATGCATGCGTACGTGGTGGACACATCCGAATAAAATGTATGATGTAACTTTGCCTCCTACTTCATTAATATTGTGGCGAGCCAGAGTGCAGAGGAAGTCACGCGAGACCGGCATGGTCTCACTTGGCTCTTATGGCACCGTGGCTAGAACACAACAGAGCGAAATTCTCAAGTATGTGTCCCCACACCCGCTACCGCAAGAGACATGCGTCTAAATTATTAATTAAAAATAGTTTCACTTCCACACACAGTCATAATTTACTAATTAAGTAGGCTAAATGTCAACCCCACCCAGGCTCGGAAAAAATGAAAATAAAAAAATATTATTTAATCTCAATCAACATATAGGCCTACATATGTGCATGTACAACAGGCTACGTTCTTTTATTACTGATATTGTTTCATATTTGACATCCCCCTACCCTATCAACCAGGCATATTTCCTCATAACGCCTACAATTACTATTGCATGTGAGTAAAATGTGTATTCTGCTTATAAATGGACTGGACTCAAAACGAACACCATGTGATATCTGACATAGTCCATCCCATACAATTGCCTACTGCAAAGACATATTTTTGCAATTTAGATCACCTTCATTCGATTTATATTGGGACTTGGAGGGCAAGACCCATGTACATATTAGGCCTATTGCCTTTTACAATATAGACACCTCATCAATGAACAGTAGGCATACACACTACGTTGTGTACACATGTAGTAATTTTACGCTCTACGGTAGACATATGCAATGATATGGTAGGTTGGTGGTTTGATCCGGCATGAAGTGGCTCGGTTCCAGTCTCCAGCCGGGGCGGCAGCGATACTCGGCTGTGGGTGAACTGGAACGCTCCCGCACATGTACGTCTGCTGTGGGAGGAGCCTGTGATCGGCTACAGTCAGTGACACGTAAGAATCCTGCGTGATTTCTGGGGAAGAAAAACAGAGCGTTAATTCAGCGTGAAGGCGGCTTGTTTGCGTTGGGCTTAATGTGCGGTTGATCCCAGGAACGGGGGGTCCGCTGGACAGTATTGTGGTCGAAGAAGGAGCGACTCGAACGCGTCGGGAAAGATGCGATTTTCAATGCTGGTGTCATTCCTTAGGCCCATCGGGCCGGTGGTTATAGGCATCTCTTTAGGCTTTACCTTGAGTTTGTTGAGCGTCAGTTGGGTGGACGAATCGTGTAATTTCGAAGGTAAAGACAGTGAAGATGTTAGTTTCCCTCCAGATGGTACACTGAAAGGTGCCCGCAAACCTAGTTCGATATCGACAAACAACGATGTGGACTCGGAGGACGATTTTGAGCCAAGGATCGTCCCATATAAACAAGTTCAAGAAAGTTCTAACAAGAAACTTTTTAGGTAAGCGTTGGTTGACCCTACAAACATTGATTCTGCACTTAAGGCTTATTAAATTGTTTGCCAGTAGGCATCGCTTATGTAGATACTTGAAACACAGGCATTGTTTCGGTATTGTGGTTTATATGATTGATAAGAGTTCACATGACTCATAACATTGCCCAATTGAAAGGGCTTGTCATTCCGATTTTAGTTGGAAAAACGTAATGCAAGTAATATGGGCGAAATCTAGGTCTACGTGTAAATTACGGATATTGTGTTGTATGCTGTTCTGTGCTCTGTGAGTAGTAACACGGGCAATGTGAAGCTCCTTGAACGCAGTCTCCAAGACACCAAATTACCTGGCCTCAACATTCCTTTCCGCACGAAAGTCATTTCACCCCCCCCCCCCTTGCCCTCACTCAGCGATCCTAAAAGTCAGCAGTGTGATTTACTTTCTAGTCTGATGTGTAGAACCTGTTCTTCCTTTTGAACATTTAAGTGTTCAAAAGTAGTCAATCATTTATTGTAAACGACAATAATGGTAGGAAATCTTGTCATTACAAAAATAATGTATCCTTATTGTTTTTGTTGATGGACAAACATTTGCAACCACAAGGGTTTATTAGTTATTCTACTCAAGTTATTATAGTACTACACACACACACACACACACACACACACACACACACACACACACACACACACACACACACACACACACACACACACACACACACACACACACACACACACACACACACACACACACACACACACACACACGTTGATTAGCTTTCATTCCATAATGACATCTTACCCCAACTTGTTTTGTTACAGAGCTTGCGCAGAGACCCAACATACAAACACACCCAGCTATCAAATATTAGCCTAAAAGGTTACCCACCACCAGGCATGGCCCACTGGCCCGATGTTTGTCTGGGCAGCGTCCCACCAAACCTTTTTTCCAGAATTAAGAAGGAATGACGCAACGCGTGTTCATTGACCATGTTTGTCCAATTCTCAGAGCCAAGTACATCAGCTCTGAGCTGGGCATGCGAGAGCGTCTGTTCGTGGGCGTGCTGACCTCCAAGGTCACCCTCAACACCCTGGCCGTGGCGGTCAACCACACCATCGGCCACCACCTGGACCACGTGGTGTTCTTCACCGGCACGCACCAGCGCAAGGTGCCGCACGGCATGGCGGTGGTGACTCACGGCGACGAGCGTCCCGTCTGGAACATGTACCAGACGCTCCGCCACGTGGTGGACCACGCGCTGGAGGGCTACGACTGGTTCTACCTGTGCAGGACGACGCCTACACCCAGGCGGACCGCGTCAAGGCCCTGGTGGAGCACCTGAGCATCGAGCGCCGGCTCTACATGGGCGCGCCCCAGGAGTTCATCGGCGACGGGGAGAGAGCGGAGGGCAGCTACTGCGCGGGGGGCTTCGGGTACCTGCTGTCCCGCACGCTGCTCCTGCGGCTGCAGCCCTTCCTGGAGAACTGCCGCAACGACATCCTGAGCTCCAGGCCCGACGAGTGGCTGGGGCGCTGCATCGTGGACTACACCGGGACCGGCTGCGTGTGCGAGCACGAGGTGGGTCCGGCGCCGCCGGGGGTGTCACGCCGCTCTTTGGACAGCGTTGTCAGTGGTTTTGTAACGATGATTGTTTATTTGTTTGATTTGAAAGTCGCTCTTTATAAGTTCGTCCGATGCAGAGTTTTCGATGTCTTTTTATTTATTTTTACCTGGGAAGGTTAATGCATGCAGTCAGGGCTCAACATCAGCATATCATTGTGCAGGAAAACATGGTTTCCATGTTGATTGTACAGTAGGTGTGTAACATTGTTTTTATAAACACGAATCTACTATGAAAAATATATATATTTTTATATTTATAATTTTATCAAAATAATGTAACTTCATTTTGAGATCGTATCTGGTAGAAATGGTGTAAGGCCACAGTCAGGCAGAGAAAAGAGGCTAGGTGAATATCTCTTATTACACAGTAGCAATTTTTTACAGTCGCGACATGTCTGAAAATAAACACATAGTCCTGGCTAGGCTAAGATGAGCGAGGCTAAGCTAGGCTAAGGTAGGCCAGGTATTGACTTTAGGGTCAATGAGTTAAAATCCCTTGTGGGTCAACACGTCCGTTCTTTGTAATGGCATTAGCCGTGAAGGTCAAAAGAGTGTCCATTGAAACCTGGCCTGTTCCTTTACCTGTCCTAGCAGCAGTGCCAGTCTTTTGCCCGCAATGAATTATGTGCACCCTGAATCGCTTTTTGATCAGTGCAATTTGCTGTGTTGTTTTGTAAAGGGAGAACAATTAAACGAGTACGAGTTGCATGTGCAGATTAGCACAAGGGACAGTTGAACTCTTGACTCTTTAACGCTCCAGTTTCAACTCGTGTACAAGAATATAACCTTCTAGAAACTATTTTCAAAATCAACAAAAGAGGCCTGGCTTATCGCAAAGACTGTTTCAATTTTTTCATATATTTGGACATTTATATTCCTGGAGGCTAGGAGAGTGGGGAACAGAAAAGCATCTTGTTCTTCCAAGAGTTTCGCAAGAGAGGGAGGGAGGGAGGGATAGAGAAAGGTGGTGAGGGAGGGGACAATGATGGCGGGTTATTGGCATTGGGTCTCCAGCAGGGTTTGGGGATAAGTAGGGGAAAAGTCAAGCGTAGACCCTGTTAGGGGGGCTTAGTGGTGGGCGGGTAGAAACAGTCGCACTGTTGATAAAGAACATCTGGCCACACATCTTTTGACTGGAGGCCTAGGTCTTACTGGAAGGGAGCTCTCGAACCAGTAAGTCAGTGACCGTAGGTTGCTGGTGATAACACACTGTGGTGCGCTGCTGAAGATGGTAAGCTGTTGGAAAACCTTTGGTCAGGCGCAGTCGAGTCTTGTCTCAGCCAAGTGGTGGGATAAGGGTTGGTTCCATTAATAGATTGACTGGATTCACTTTTTATAATCACCCAAGCTTTTTAAGGGGTCACTTTTTTCTGCTAAAATGTTTGGAATACCAATGTGGTATGGGTTCTTGGTTTTTGTCTTGTATGTAATTTTGTGCCTCTGAAAACCTATTAATACCATTTTATTATACGTATTAAGACGTTTTATGCACACTGGTGTTTATTTCTGCAGTTATATGACCCTTCGTCACGTAAGAGTATAAAAAGTGCAAGTCTCTTTATTGAACTCTTCAGCTTGAAGTACTATAAAGAGTGTCTTAGAACATAAACTTGTACTGTTGCCAGACCTGGCCTCGTTGCTAGTCTATATTCAATCGGTAGTCGGATCTTCGCTTGAAAGCGCTTTGCGTTCGCTTATCCAGCTGTGGTTGAAAACATGCTTTGTGCACCAGAGATAATTCCACCTATTTATGCTTGAAAAGTATGCCAAGCGAATTAGCCTAGCATGGAATCCATTCTGTTCTTGTTTCAAAGTCCCTTTATTTTTTTTAAGGGATTGGAATACTCACATTACAAGTTGGACAAGAACTCAGATCCATACCAAGAGGGTAACGAGCAGTGCAAGAACGCCCTGACCGTCCACCCGGTGTCCCGACCCAGAGCAGATGTACCGCCTGCACAGGCACTTCACCGAGCTTGAGCTGCAGAGGACCTACAACGAGATCGCTAAGCTGCAGGTAAGCTGATTCCAGGTGGCACAAATCACCGGCGTTCTCCGTCACCCCGCCGCCATAAATCACGGAAGGATCTCTGTGGATCAATCTCACTGGCCTTTATTAGTAGACCCCACCGCAGCCATGTGTAATAGCAAATAAATGCATGTAAGGTCCAGCATGTCTAAGGTGTCTCCCTCTTGGCCCCGTAGGAAGAGATAAAGAACGTGAGTGTGGTGGCCTTTGACGGAAACCGCACTTCTCAGTGGCCGGTCGGGATCACTCCGCCCTTCGACCCCCAAGAGCCGCTTCGAGGTCCTGCGTTGGGAGTACTTCACCGAGGAGCACATCTTCTCGTGCGCGGACGGCGCCCCCAAGTGTGAGCTGCGGGGCGTCGACCGCGCCGACGTGGCGGACGTCATCAGCGTGGCCCTGGACCGGCTCAACGACAAGTACAAGCCCGTCCTGCGGCTGACGAAGCAGCAGCTGATCAACGGCTACCGGCGCTTCGACCCCACCCGGGCATGGAGTACACCCTGGACCTGCAGCTGGAGGCGGTCAACCAGAAGGGCCACAGCCGCTCGCTGGCCAAGCGGGTGCACCTGGTGCGGCCCCTGAGCCACATCGAGATCATCCCCATGCCTTACGTCACAGAGGCCACCCGGGTGCACGTCATCATCCCGCTGACGCTGCAGGACCGCGGCCACGTCGACCGCTTCCCTGGAGGGCTTCGCCGCAGGCGCCTTCGAGACCAGCGAGAACGCCGTGGCTGACCCTTCCTGTTCATCTACGACCCTCTGGAGGCGCAGCAGGTCAGCCAGAACGACATCTTCGCCGGCGTCAAGGCGCAGATCGCCGTCTACGAGCGCAAGTACCCCCCGCCGTCAAGATCCCGTGGATCAGCGTGAAGACGGAGACGCCGTCCCAGCTCAAGTCATGGACATCATCTCCAAGAAGCACCCGGTGGACACGCTGTTCTTCCTGGCCGAGGTCAACACCAACGTCAACACGGAGTTCCTGAACCGCTGCCGCATGAACTCCATCAACAACTGGCAGGTGTTCTTCCCCGTCCACTTCCAGGACTTCCACCCGGCCGTGGCCAGCCCAGACCGGCGGGCGACGGCCCAGGCCAACGGCGCGCCGGGCAACCTGGCGAGGGAGGAGGGCCGCTTCGACCGCGGCGCCTTCGACGAGGCGTGCTTCTACAACGCCGACTACATGGCCACGCGCGCCCGCATGTCGGCCGACGTCCAGGAGAACGAGGAGCTGCTGGAGTCCGCTGGACGTCTACGACATGTTCGTCAAGTACTCGTTGCTGCACGTGTTCCGGGCGCTGGAGCCGGCGCTGCGGCAGCGGCACCGCGAGCAGCCGTGCAACCCGCGCCTCAGCGAGGACATCTACCACCGCTGCCTGCAGAGCAGCCTGGAGGGGCTGGGCTCCCCGTTCGCAGCTCGCCATGCTGCTCTTTGAGCAGGAGCACGGGAACAGCACTTGAAAAAACACACCGTGTTCGTGATAGAAACCCCCTCCCCAATCCCGAGTGTGTATGAATGTGAGGTATTTTGTTTTTAACACGAGTGAGGGGGGGAAATTAAATGCAGTACATTCCTAATGATATATTTTCACCTGATGTTTACAATACATGCGTCTGTCTGTTCACGAGAAAAGACGGGAGAACTGTTCTTTAATAACATGGTTATGGCCAAAGCACCCGTCGTCATGTGTTGCACTTGCACCACACTTTTGTTACTGGCTCATTTGAGTATTTGACCAAAGCCATTTTCCATATATATGTGCCTTTTCACATTGGTTTTTAAGTACATGCTGACTTTAAATGTAGGCTGGCACGGTTTATATTTTTGTAGTCGTTACCAGGATGCACGGTGCAGCATTTAAAGTGACCTGCACAATGGTTGGATTTTGCTTTCAGACTCTCCGACTACATCCTGCTATTTATCTAGGAGAGAAATGTTTTGAAGTGGCTTGCCACTTAGCTTACTGGAGGTATTGCCCAGTGTCTGTTGTTAAAGATAAAAACTACAAATGCTGTATGAGATTGTAACTGTAATGGAGGACGGTTGCGTTGTAGAAAATGTGTTTGGCCAGCACAGATTGTACCGACGGTGTATTAACCTCTAAAAGGTATTGTGGTCTTTACCTTAATGCCTTCCACGGCCCGGTATGTATGGATCTCTGAAGGACCCAGATAAGAGATACCTGGAGATCATCAATCCAGCGTGGCTTTAGAGTGGCGTCTGTTACTCAGCATGAGGTAGAGGATGATGCGGACATGTTGGGTTGGGATTCAAGAATGTTGTATTATATTGGTAACTTTCCTTATGTGAGAGTTGTCAGACGAAATATTTGAACACAACTAAATTGACTTCTACATTTTGAACAAGCGCAAGGTGCTGTACTGTTGGAATTACTGCGGAGGATTTTCTTCTCCCAATTTATTGGTCTGTTTTTTAATTCTGCTGTTATAGATAAATGTCTCTGTTCTGCGAGTTTTTGAGAGGCCTTTTTATGCAGTAAAAAGCAGTGGTGGGTGTACCAGACCGGGGATGTTTTAAATATACTATAATGTGCATAATGTACAGGAAGAGAAATACAAGCAAATGAAAACATTCTCAGCAGTTAGATCGCTGTCCACACGAGGACGGCACATTTCATTGAATCGGCTTTCACTGCTAGTACAGCAAAAAGATGCATCATATAGCATTAAGGGGTTAGCACGCTATGCTACATTTGCCTAATCAATGGGGATAATTCAGCATGGATTGTTCATTAAATACACTGACTAGTAACTGTATTGCTAAGATAAAGACCATTTTATGTAATAATTGTTTTTGTTTTTCACTTTTATGGTTGAACACCATTACAGGTCCTGAAAGAAACAAGGAATTTCTTGCATTTCAACTGTTTTATTATTCTCTAACAAATAATGGGTTTTCATTTAATTAACTTAATATTAACGATACCAACATTTAAATGTAGTTGCATGTTGGATTTCAACCATTCTCCACCCTTCAATAGACTTCATGAGAGCACTTCAGAAGCTGAACTATGAAATATATATTTATTTATATGTAGAACCTGTAAAACTTTACAATAAGGGTACCGGTGTGGACAGTATTAGTAGCCGCTCAAAGGATTCAACTCTTTTCAGCATCCAGTCATTCTCCTGACATTGTGATGAAACACCTCCATCCTTGTAATTTTTGACAAAACTGCATAAAGGTCATTCATTGGATTTTCTGTGGAAAGGCACACTATCGCAGCTGACTTGTATTCGATTTTATTTTTTCTGAAATTACATTTTCGTGGAGATTGGAGTATGTCATCAAACAACTACCACTCACCTGTTATGTCCTGTTAGATATTATTTTATATCGCAGATGGATACACATTTCCAGGGAGTTTCATCCCATTTTAATATACATAACTTTATTATCATTCCATCACCCATAATGTCAATGTGTCCCTCCATAGGTTTCAGCTGTCTCAAAACTAGTAGAAATAATTAATTCATAGGTACCAAGATCAACCAAAACATTTTATTTATTTTTGCCTATAAAATATTTTACCTGATTCACACCATGTCATATTGTTTGAAATGTACAGACCCATTCACGTGTATACTTAAAATTCCCAATGAACTGTGAATTACTGTAATTACAAAATAAAGAATATTTAATTATAAACCATTTTATATTGTTTTTGATAACTCACTTGGGCAACATTAACACCCAAAAAGATGAACTGTAAAATAACAGTGACAGAAATGCTTTTGTCCTTTAGGTGTCAGTAGACGCATGTTGACGCGACTAAAATAAATGTCCGTTCCTTAGGTACCCTGCAAAAGTGTCTTTCTGTAAAGGCAAACAGACAGACAACAAACTATTAAAACTGGAGATGTGTCCTTTAAAAAGTCCTCTGCTCTCGCACATACTAATATCCAAAGGATCTCACGGTGTTTATTGGACAGCGAGGGCAGCGAGGCTGAACCGAACCCCCCTGAGGGCCCGCCTGACGTCTGGGCCAGTTAAGGAAAAACACCGAAACTCAACAACGGGAAATCACCACAAACCGTAATTACTGCTTTAGCATTTCAGGGGTTCATATGTACAACCCGAGGCAAGCAGTTTAAAGTGCATAACTACAGAGGCAGCTGGAAGTTAATTGTATGTCTGTATTTTGTACTTTGTTTTACATAAATCCCAGGACTTCTCCTAGAGGGCACGCCAGGGTCTGGTCCCTCAAAACGTCTGCTTAATGGCGCATTAAAGCACCATTGAACCCCCAACACGGATCACCCTTTATGTGTCCCACTTTGAATACTGCAACAGTAAAAACAGTAAAAAGAATTACTGAGATACATAAACAGGGTGCGAGGATTTATAACTGTCAGTTTCTAGTGATCAGTTAATGATCATTGTATTAAGGTCCTCAGAGACCAGGATAAAATGTGTTTATGTGTAAATTTGGGTGGGAATTGAGTAAAAACAACATTTGGACTGGGATTAATGAATGGCGAGGCAACGGACAAACTGAAACATAGTGAGTCATCACTTTCTAAATTGGATGAGGCACTGGGTTTATCAATCTAAAATTTAATAGTTGTCATAATTCACCATAGCATTTTTATAAAGTGTTATTCACAACAGTCAAGATCAAGACCTGTACAAAATGCTAAGCGTCCGTTGTACTGGAGGTGCGCGTCCTGTTCATGATGTCGCCTTCTCAACGTCGCTTCTTGATTGGAACGGAATTACCTTGTGATCTTCCCATCATGACATCTGGTTGCATCCTGGCGTATAAGACATTGCCTGGGTCTTTTTCCTCGAATTACGGTAAAAAGATATGGGAAGAAATTGGAATCAGAAACGTATATACTTGGTCGGTGTGTGCGCGTACATTTGCAACAACGGCAGTCCCCTCCTGTTGGGATGGATGGCCATAGTGATCGTCCTAGAACGGAATTCAGTAATGTAAGCTACATGTTCGCCAATGGAGGAGGAAGACCTCCATCTCTGCGCGCATACCTGCCCGCCCACCATCTAGTTACAAGGCACATCAAGTGGACTTGCAGCTGTTAAACAAAACAAATCCTACTATCTGTCAGGGGGCTCAATCCAAATCCAATGCCTGGAGTCTTGGATCTGGTGCGTAATCGCGTTACGATGCAGACTAGAGGAACTTCTGCAGGTCTGAGGGATCGGCGGTCGAGAGGTCTGAGGACAATTTCAGTCACATGATGGACATGCAAACTAAAGCTTTTCATTGATGATATGCCCCCCCCCCCCAAACAAAATACCCACCCCCCTTCCCATGTGACTTGTCAGAAGATGGCTACAATTATTGATGACAGAAGAGAACATTGTTATGCATAGTCTGTACACCATGCCACCCGAGACCGTGACTGGGAACCTTTTGGAAATGTCAGAGTGACACATGATTATGAATATTAAACAGACACGTATAGTCCGTGATTATTTGCCGGAGAGGCGCGATGTGACAGAGCAATCGCCGCGGAATTTGTGGAAACAAATGGATGCAAAACAACATCGCCCATGCGACGTTTATCCACCTTTTAAAGAGCAGCCTCTCTCTGACAACCGTCCCAATTGTTGTAATAACCGTTTAAAGATAAACACGAGACAAAACGGATCACACGAGGAAAGAAGTTGGCAGGACAGGAAAATAACAAGTTTAGATAAAAATGCATTCTTCCCCTTCCCCTTCCCGCTTCTCCTGGCAGCTGTAGACTAGAGCCTGACGGGCTCGGTCTGGTGTTGTTCGGGCCCTCGAGGGCGCGCACGTCACCACACCGCACGGCCGAACTGACGCACGCTCACCTTCGTCACTGCACGATCGTTGCCGAATTCACGTTGAGAACGTTTGAAAAAAGGAGACACACCAATATAAATCATTCAGCTATTGCTTACGCGTGGGTTTATGTGTTTACGTTCACACGATGGCGTGTCTTAGGTCAACAAAAGCACCCGTCAGAATTGGAACTCTACTTAATAAAGTATTAATAAGAGCATATGTTAAATAATATTGCAGATAACATTTTCTTTGCTTGAATTATAAATTGCCTCAATTGATATACATCGGCTATACTGACAGTTGATTGGTAGCGTTCAAAAGCAAGTATACAGTAGTTGCTACAATCATGATTGTTGTCATAAATATCTATTCAAAAGGTAAAATAAGTTACTGAGGTGACTATTACAGAAGATTCAAACATAAACGACAGCCACTGCAACATATCTATAGACCTCCTCTTTAGTTTCAAAGTTGCATTATATTTACAGTTATTATGCTACTCTCTAAACACCTTACCACAAACCCTAAGAAGTGTATTGTGTGGATGGATGATGCTAGAATTTGTAAAGACAAGGTAACACGATTAAGCTTAAATAATTCTTAACCCCCGCCCTCAAACGCAAACACACGCATACGCACGCACGCACGCACGCACGCACGCACGCACGCACACACGCACACACACACACACACACACACACACACACACACACACACACACACACACACACGCACACACGCACGCACGCACGCAGGCACACACACATTCACACAAACTGATGTATTAAGGTTTCTCTCTTGATATACTTTCATCTTGTATACAATATAGATGACTAATCAGAATAGCTCCGTAAATAATTACATTAATTACAGCGGTGTTGTGGTTTATGGTAAAGTGGAATTTCCAGCAGCGATGAAAAATAAAACAAGAGTTTGGAGTAGAGAGAGAGAGAGAGAGAGAGAGAGAGAGAGAGAGAGAGAGAGAGAGAGAGAGAGAGAGAGAGAGAGAGAGAGAGAGAGAGGCAGAGAGGACAGAGAGAGCTAGAGAGAGAGAGAGAGAGACAGAGCTAGAGAGATAGACAGAGACAGGGACATAGAGAGCTAGAGACAGAGAGGGAGAGAGAGAGAGAGAGAGACCGAGACGCTGACACAAACAGCACGGCGTCCCATGCATCAATGAATTAATGAATCAAATATCCATTTTCTCTCGTTTGCCATTACTTGTAAACGTGAGTAAGACGCCATGGATGCCTTTCCCGCTCCCATGTGGTGAAATGCAGAAAAAAAAAGTCACAAGAAAAGAAAGAACGAATAAGAAACCCCGATCAAATCCCACTCGCTCCCCGGAGCTGGGACCGCGTGGTGAGCGGCTCCCTCTTTCCCACGACGAGGAGAACCAAAACTATACCAATATTCAGAGTCCCGATTTGTGCCTACGTACTGGAGAGTACATGTGGTCAGTTAGTGGCGCATGTTTGGTGTTAGGCTTTGGCTGTAGCTTCTTCTTGTGTGGTGATATTTCTTATTTATGTTTTACCTGGTGACAGCAGAGTAAGGGGGCCAGCCCCCAAATGTGTTTGTTTTGGTTTGGGGCCCCCCTGCGGCTTTCCTCTAACCTCCTCCTACACCTTCCTCTGTCTTCTCGCAAACAGAGAGAACACGCGTCTCCATGTTGTCATCAGGAACAGGAAAGAAACAAACAGAAATCAAAAAAACGTAACTAACCAAAGAAAGAAAGGGCGCTCTAGCAGGCAAAGTCCTCATACACACTGTGGCGCCCGCTGTGGCGCTGTGGATGTTGTTGTTGTTGTGGCTGCTGCGGCTGCGGCTGTTGTTGTTGTTGTTGTTGTTGTTGTTGTTGTTGAGGCGGTGGGGGTGGCTGATGCTGTCGCGGGTGGTGGTGGTGGAGGTGATGGTGGTTCGGGAGGATCGTGTTGGCGTATGCCCCTTCCGGGAGAGTCCTGATGATGTCATTGGGTTCCTGTGGTGGAGAGAGCAAGTAGAAAGAGAGCGAGGGGAGAGAGAGAGAGAGAGAGAGAGAGAGAGAAGAGAGAGAGAGAGAGAGAGTGTGTGAGATTGAGAGAGAGAGAGCAAGAGAGAGGGAGAGAGACATGAAAAGTTTAAAGTGGTTCTATGCATTGTTTTTCAAGGAAATACTTAACTAATGGAACAGCGGCTGAGTTCATATTCCCCAACTAAACTCCAATTTATACTTTGGTTCAGATGCCAACCTCAACATTTAATAAATGATCAACACTCAACTCTAAACAAACCATAAACAAATATTGTGTGTTATCTTTTAAGGACGGAAGTAAATCAAGGATTCAAATAAATAGAAACATATATTAATACAATCATTTCCCCAAAAATATTGATTTTCTACCGGTTTCATTTTTATTTTTGCCTCATTAGGAGAAAATCTGAACAAAGCACGGAACAAACATGCTCAATGCAAGCAATGCAAACTGCCTATTGTCCCTCTCACACTGTAATGTGTTCAATGGGACTTAACTGATGCAAAGAAAGCAATTTTGTGGTGTTGAAGGATTCCCACAAGCTATTGCATGTGGGAATGCAACGGAATTATTTGTGCCAAAAATATAATTTAAAGCTAACCTGAGCTAGCATCCACGATATCCATTATTTAAAAGCAGCTACATTTATAGATCGAAGTGCCAGCGTTAGATTTATATAAGAGCTCAACATGGACACATCGGTTAAAGTTCTACTTTAACATGCTTGAATATTATCAAGAAGCCCTGTATGGAATTCAACATCCTCTTCCAATTTCTCCTTAATGAGGGCACTGCTGCTGCAGGGACAGGCCTCCACAGACCAACTCTACCTCCGCGTGTACCTTCGCTTTCATGTCCTCCAGGCCCACGGTGGCCACGGTGGTAGTCTGGGGCTTGCTCTTGCTCTTGCTCTCCTCCTTCCGGGGCCTCAGTAGACGCTGCAGTCTGCTCTTCATCACCTGCAACGTCGGGGAGAGAGAGAGGTGAGTGGAAGGGGGCTGTGGTGGTTGAAATTAGACAAGGGACTGGGGAACACTCCGAAGACTTTACTAGCTGTTTGCGTGTGGGGAGTACAGGCTGCAGCCAGACAGTTAGCTGCTCTCACACTCAGTCGCACACATGCTCGAATGCACATAACACACACGCACACGCACACTCACACACACAGGCATGCAGGCACGCACACACACAAAGTTTGGTAGGCTTCAGGGCAGAGACGGCCATTTCCACTAAGCTTATGGGAGCTTATTGACCTGTAGTCCACATTTTGATTGTGGACTCAATGTATGTTGTTTACTTGAGCCTCCTCACATTTACAATGTAGAGGCACATGTACAGTGAATTGGCTGGCCTGTAATGTGAAAATTCCTCCGTATACAACTGCGTCGTCTCCCCCTTTCACTCAGCTAAATGATATTTTGATTAAAATATTAACAGCTCTGTGAATACAAAGGCGAACCCCCCCCCCCACACACACACACACACACACACACACACACACACACACACCCACACACACACACACACACACACACACACACACACACACACACACACACACACAGAAAATAAGAAGTTTTTTTAGTTGCAATTTAAAGTCACTTTCTATTTCAGCAGGAAAAATAGTGCCACTTTGCGATTAGGGCACACATAGCTCCAAAATAATATCATATTTTCCAACATCCACCAAAAAAATCACTTTGCAACACACATCCCAGTTCATTCTAGATGGACGGGGGCGGCATAACCAGCGGTTGTGGCACACTGATAGAATGTTTGAAAAATAAAATCAGACGTACCTCATAGATGTAATCCAGTATTTCCAAGATTGTCAGGATGCTGGCCCCAATGAATAAACCCATCTGGCCACCGATGTCACCTGAATAGACAGGGAATAGGAGAGAGAGGGCCTGACATTATGAACACACACACACAGCACGGAGTCAAGTCGTTTCTGTCAAACCGCATGATGGGATGGAGCGCCAAGGTGTTCCATCCCCAAGGAGGGGTTAGAAAAAACGGTAGTGTCAGCAGTCAGAACGGTTTTCGTATTTATTGTCGTTACTTTTTTTTTTTTTGGTTGAGGGAAAATAAGGACATGGATGACAACGCAGACGGACAACATACCTAATAAACCTGCCACGTCGTACGCCTTCTTCTGCTCGATTGTTTCGTAGTTCAGAGCCTCGAAGAATATATCCAGCACCAGGAAGTTGTCCCTGGATTGACGGGATGACATGTTGTTATTTACCCCAGACAAAGACGGATTACCTACAAAAGGTAACACAAAAGATGAGCCCTCTCAAGAAAGTTGTAATATAGTCATGGTCATATATATATATATATATATATATATGACCGTGACCCCCTCTCAAGAAAGCGTTTTTTTGTTTTAATATATATGAACATATTATTCTAAAATAATTCCACAGCGATGATTTTTTAATCATCGCCACAAATATCTCAATCACGCACATGTCACACCTCCCACAATTAACGCTTATGGCGCTTACGGTTGAGAAATGATGGGGTGTTAAATAGTTTAACTGAGATGAGCCTTAGAATGAAACACTGGCAGCCCGATCAGTCAATGGGCTGCCAGCCCTTCTCCCCCCCCCCCCCCCCCCCCGTCTTGTGATAGTGGCAGCCATTGTCAGGGCTCAAGCTCATTACAAGCCCATTGTACGTACAGAGACGTCACTTTGGTCCTTGGGATCACCTCTGCAAATTGCATTCATATAAATATTTATGATGCCATTATGAGCCGGGCCCATCCCAACAC
>NC_079431.1:7578392-7660892 GCF_026213295.1 Gadus chalcogrammus
TAAGCTCTTGTTTAAGGAAGTTATTTTCATGAGAACACAATCCCGTTACTATACGTAATGTTTTAACATTCAAGACACCTAAAACCAACTGCCACCGCAGCGGAAAAAACGCAGATATTACCCTGCGGTGCGACTCGAAGAACAGACCTGTTCCGACAGACGGCTCGTCGCATTGGCCTCAAATAACTTTCCAAGTACCCTGCTGGGTGCATGCCTCCCATGCCTCCCATGCCCCCCCCCCTCCAGACGTGTGTGTGTGGGTGAGGCGTTGGGACACTCACGGCTCCAGAGAGAATAGGAGAGCCGGCAGTTGATCCGGCGGTACAGCTGCTTGTTGAAGGGCCAGAGGACACAGGTGCAGAGCTGGATGAAGTTGATGATGAGGCCGCTCACGACGAACACGAAGCCCATCAGCAGCTGCAGGATGAAGAGGCTCTTCAGGTAGGTTAGCAGACCCATGGTGGTGGAGCCCAGGGAGCCCAGCTAGGCTCCTCTCTACACACTCTGCCGGCCGACCTGCCAGGCGAAAACACACGTGCACAGAGTGAGACAGAGAGGGACAGAGAGACACAGAAATGTTGGACCCCAGACAAGAGATTTGTGCATGGACCCAAAAGTAATAGTAAACTACAACTTACCACGGTGGGGTCGTTTTATAATCCTCGCTTGCAGGGGCCTTCGGACAGTAGTACAGACCTGGGGACAGAAAACGGGGAGACAGGTTAGCTGTCCGGTATGTGAAGAGCAAATATTACACAAGAAACCCCTGCAAGCTAAATCCCTTCCCTCTTCTTCTATACCGTGACTACATTGTCGGCAAAACACACACAGTTTCTACTACAAAAAGAACCTGACAACAGTGTGATACAAATTATGAAATTGCAAAACATTTGTACAGGTTTCCCCTTTAGAAAATAATGCGTGGGAGACCAATAGTGGAGCATCTAGCAACCGAAGGAAAAGACCAGAGGAAAAAACCTTGCATTTGAATTGGCCTAGTATGATAAAACATTTCATAGCAGATCAAAACATGAAACACTGCACCTTTTTCAGCGCCGCGGCTCAATGTAGCACTTAAGAATACACCCACGGCACACACATTAATAACGCCACACAAGATCTCCACCACTGCCGCAGGTGAAACCATAACGATCCAGTTGACTGAGTTCTTGATACGTCCCCCTCCCACTGGTGATCATCACCTTTCTTACCCCCTCATTATATTCCCTTCCAAGCCCATAACAGGGACATCCATCCGTTTAGTTATTATTTGATTTCCTCCCTTGTCCGACTGCAGCACAGGCCCTTGCGGTCACCATCAACCAGCAAGTGACCCCATCAACCTGCACTGGTCTGCAGGGAAACTTTCAAACTGTGGTAGCATGCAAGACCAAGACCCATGCTGCCAGCCTTCTAGGACTGCAAGATAATGACAAATTATATTGATTACCTGGCAGCTATTGTGTTGAGCTGAGCAATGTTTGTGCTGAGATTTGTATACGACGGCCCGTGTGTATTAAATTAGATGTATGCATCAGAGGCCAAAATCGGTGAGCTCGATGAATATGTCATTAATTGTGAAGTCCTACCGCCTCGTAGAGAAAAGAGCACGCTGGGGTAGGGAGGGTGCTGTACAACCCATATTTTAATCTTGATCCTGGTAATGTTTTAAAGAATAAGAATAATTCCATTGTAGAGGATGAGCAATACTTAAAGTTGAGCTACTCAGTAGTACTAATCGTATAGCTATCTGGTCTAATACGCATGCCCTAATCCAAGCAGCAGATGTTTATTTCATTCTGGCATACACTGGAAAATAACTGATCAAAACATATCCAATAAATATAAAGGCCTGCATTGAAGGAGATTATAAAAACGAATGTGTCAAAAAGGAAGTTTGTAATTCTTAGTCCTAAATGAATTCCTTTAAATTGAGCATGAGCGGTTTGCTTCTTTGCAATGCAGTGTTATTTTTATGAGGGTGTGTTTCTATTGTGCCGCGGATAGGTGGGTTCACCAAGCATGCAAAGTTGGACCTAGTGTCGTTACTCTTTAAAGCATCATGTTTCAGCGAAGGCAATTTATAGGCCGAGACAGAGTGGGAGGACTAGAGACAGATTCAGATCCACCCACTTGAAGATCTAAAAAAGGTAAACTATCCAAAGCTATATAATGTTACAAAGAACGTACTTCAATAATTCCTTGAGGCAAAACTAGGAGAATATCCCTAAAGGAGGATCTTGTCCCTATGCAATTTATTGACTGCAACCTACGGTTTACATATTCTCTGAAGGTTTGAGGTGCGCTCAGGCCTTCGGGAAAACTCACGAGCATGCATCTGTTGATGCAAATCATTTCTTCAATTGGAAAGTGTAATTTCCTCATCCCACACGTTCTAGAGACAAGCCTCAAAGGAGTAGAAAACGGAAGGACTACTTGAGGAAGAATCACAGAAGGATCCATTGATTCTCGGAACCACTGATACTGCAAAGTATCAAACCTCCAAGCAAGTTCCCACTGCAAGGTTGTTAAATTAAAGATTTATTTGAATAAAAGGCAATAACAAACAGTACTTTAGAGAAGTGGGTGAGTGGTAGATATTAAATATACTAGATTCAATAGAAGCCAGTATCTGAAGAAAAAAAAAGATGTCACATGCACTGACAATGCCTGTGTCACAAGAAGGACAAATACAAATGTCAGAAGATTTAGGATTTTGAGACAAGAAATTGCATGCCCAAGGCCTAGCCGCGTGCCAAACCCTGCAAAGCTAGATGCTAACGTTTTGACAGGGAGTTAAAAGATGGCAGGCAGCTGAAGACTAGTCGAGCAAGCAGGTAGCGTCAGCCAGGTAGCTGCCTTGGAATCTTTTTCTTCACAATTTATGCCTCTGTGCTCAGTCTAAAAGGGAAGATAAGAGACGCAGAGTGGTTGAAAGCTTCTTAAAGTGGAGACAGCTGGTTCTGTTCCACATCACATGGATACAGCGTCCATAGCAACCAATCCCATGTAGCATTGTCTAGTGTGGCTTACAGCACTGATAAGGCTGAAACGGTCGTAGCAGGGAAAACCAGGCATTCACTGTTCTTGCACAGTTTTGGCAGCGACACCGTTGGAGTTTCCAAATTACCGTAGGTAATTTAAAAGAAAATATTAATCGACTGCCTTAATAATCAGCTCCTTCGTGAAAACACCAAGCGAAGAAGTTGTCACGGGTTATAAAAAGGTAGCTTGACAGGCCACATTTAATACATAAAAAACAAGCAATCTTCAGAATTTCAATTGAAAAGCGGTACCCAGGCCTTTGGTAGGAGGCCAAACCTCCTCTTCCTATATGCTTACCAGTAGACGTAGTAGGCAATGGCCATTACCACCAATGCCCCACAGATCCCAGTGAAGATCATCACAGCACTCTGGTTCAGCATTTTGGCTCCGTATAGTATACCAACCTCGAATCACGGGAAAACTTGATTAAATAGATCAAGCGACAAAACGGGGGAACGGTACGAGGAAAAGTCACAGTCTGTCCTGCTTCGCGGCCATGTTAATCTCACAGAAGGAAACCGGGAGGGCGAGATTATGATGATGACAGCAAGAACGAGGTAAGATCCCAGTGGTGGAAGTGCTCAATCAGCACAGGAGTGGATTTGGGAACGCCAAGATCCCAGACGGCAGGTTAAGAGCGCAGGTGGGGGAATAATCCAAAAACACGGCCGCCCCAATTTTACACGGAAAATAGAACAAATAACTCAGTGTAGGCCCTTCAATAGAGTCCACAAAAGACTGTTTGGTGGATAGGTGGTAGCTTGCTTTTGGAATTGTAAGCGGTATCTTCCATGCATTCCCTTCCACTAATCCAGAGGATGAGATTAGGCCTGATTAGCAAGGTACAGGCACCCTGGATATGTCACCCTTCATTACCGTTGACCAAGAGGGCTGGACCCTCCAGTACAAGGGCGGAGTCAGGGTGGCAGCACCTATGACTACCAGGTAGAAAATAAGATAAAAACGGCTATCACAATCCATCTCTGCTATACATGGAAAACCCGGATTGTTCTACATCGATAAATCCCTGAAATTTCAACAAGGGAATGGCGACCCTAGTGTTTAGCGCTCTTCACAGCCACCCCAGACAGTCAGCAGGGAATACGTCTAAATGCATGTACGTCATTATTTGACACTTCAGTATGGTTAAATATGACTATAAATCATTATAACAACGTTTATAGGTCATAAAAAATAAAAAATAGTTGCTCTTTAAGTATTTGTATTTTTTTCTCTGAGGTGGACTGCATCAATCAAAACCAGTACTTTTTATTGATAATCCCTTGAAATTTCACCCTTAAAGTGATTATCAAGAGCTCCAGAATTAACATTCAACAATCAAGGCTTCTCCTACAAAGTTTTCCTCAGAGTTGGTCCGTCATGCAAGCTGAAGTCCAAATCCATAAATGGGTTTTTGGAGTCTAACAAAACAGGACCAATGTCCAGTTTGATTCAGTCAAGCCGAGTGTCATGGCTTGTCAAAAGGTATTAGGAATATCCAGTGGGTCAAGGTATCTTTCTAACACCACATCAAAGGCCAGAGGAAGCATTGCTACTTGCTAGGCCTTGAGGCCCTGTAGGAATGCAGATGGAAATGTATTGTGACTGTCAAGGTCATTTAGACTACAAGTCCCATGTGGGAATGCACCGGGGGGTTGCCGGTGATATGCTGGTGACGCTAGCCCTCTGTCAATGGCTAATTTGAATGCTTGGACAGTGCAGGTTGATATAGAAGAGACCTGTTCTGTAGAATATAGGGTTCCTCATTACTCTTCATGTAAGCCTATTTCCATAGTTCCAAGATGACTTTAGCATATGACGATATGAGAGCGGAGAACAAATCATTTGAAATAGTCAGCATTACAGTTTTTGACAGCTCACATATCTTTCATTGTTCTCATCTTTTTTTGCCTTCGAAAAAGGTATGTTGGCTTGTTGTCCTTACTTGCATCAATCCACTAAAAGCATTAAAGCAATATTGCTTGTTTCTTAAATGGTCTGACAAATACAAAGTCAGGCCAGGGTCATTTTGGTTCCCTTTGTTGGAGGTGTTGGAAACCTCCTAGACCCATTTCTTTTTATGGCGTCAGACAAGGTTAATTCAGTTTCACTGGGTTATTCCTTTTAGTGGAGGAGGACATTTGTAAAATCCATTTAAAATATAAAAAAAACACGTATGTTTTATGATTCATTAACCACTTTGTAAGCTACAAAACTCAACAAATGGATACTATTTTATATTCCACATAATGCCCACTGTCTTAAGTGTTTTTACCCAAGGGACTCAATATTACAAACGAGTCACCTGGGTAAGCATAAGCATAAATCATACACCAGTGATGTAATATAATTCAGCAATATACACAGGTGGCACATTCCATTAAAACAAATCACACGATTCAGATAGCATTGCTGAACAAGAATTAGCCTAAAGCCGTTTAGAATGTGTATCACAAATATAAGTAAGCGGGGGAATATGGTTAAACACACATTGAAGTTCTGCCAACTATTGTTGCAACAAAAATAAGTACATTAGTCATCTCTTGGACCCCAACTGCTTTTAACTGTTCCGCTTAAGATAAGCAGTCTTCGAGGGAACAGGCCGTTTCATAATCATCATAAATGAATGAAGATAACCTTTGACATACTAGCTTAATGTTAGTTCTAAGATTAACAGATTTCTTCCTTTGTAAAGCACTATGAATGGTCTTGTGTAAGAATGGTGCTATTCAAATAAACTTGCCATAAGATGCCTAGTTGAAACAACAGATAATCAAAAACCATGTGCTTAAAAAAATAAGCCTACATTCAACGAGCATTGGCTGTTTGTTAGGAGGCTAAAATGATAAGTTCCAACATATCACCACAGAGCAGACATTAAGTCTAAGCCACTTTTCATGATCACCGAGGGCACTAGAGCCTCATGGACAAGACATTGCTTTGTACCCTTACCAGACCAACCGTCCCCCCTCACCCCCTGTAGGTGAACATTATCGTATATGTCCAAACTCTGGATATCGTACAAATACACACATAGTACAGAACTAGTATCTGCAGCACCACACAATAAACAAGGCAATATTGGTCGAAAATACACGATGCTATACAAAATAATAATACACCAAATGTATATTTTTTCCTATTTTACAAAGAAATGCTTAATAATTAAACCATTTACTACTGAAATAACCCCCCATTGATTAAGCACAGATCGGTCATTATACTTGCCTCTGTGTTAATCGCACATACAGCAATGCTGGTTCAAACTAGAGCAAAGTTAACCTTGGCCAAAAGAACAGCAGACGTTAGTGAACTGTAGTAACCCGCCGGTGGTGCGACACTGTGCACGTCAAGCCTCGGCCAACCAGCGCATATGCTGCCGGGGGTGCAGGGAAAGCCATGCTCTTTATTATTGCAATAAGTTAATAAGAAATCTGATATGGTGCCGTAGTCCATTTTCAAATTATATCTCAATGCACATGCTTCTTTACCCCACAGTGCCATTTTATGTTTCTTAATCACTTCCTCGCATTACTTAAATCACCCAGTGTTACTGCAAACTGTCAGCAAGTCATGTCATTAAATAGGGATCAAGGATTAGGAGTACCGCAATTGTAAACAAAAAAATATCAAAAAATAATAATACGTGTCCCATACTGTATGGTCAAACCCGACGAGAGGACCCAAGACAGCCCCGAACACCTGCGTCCTGTGCAGTTTATTCACACGTCAATTATCACTTTTTGTTGCTTCAAGTGAATTTTAGTTGTTACATATTTCGATGTTTCCTTTGGACAAATATGCCAATTTAAAATGCCTCAACATCAACTTTAAAAAACACTCCAGGGCATCTATCTTCAAGAATATCGGAAGTAGCATAAGCAAGTAGCAACCGCGGTAGCAACTTTCTTCACCCGATAGATGCATGGTTCATGCAGATTGGTTGAACACATTTGAATAAACCAACATAGAAGCAAGCGGGCTTCAATAAGTGATTGGAGAGAGAGAGGTCATCCTTTATCACAGTCTTTACTGGTATATAAAAAGGTGAATGCCTGTTGTAGGACTGCAGCTGGTGCACAGGACGCCAGGGCTAAGATCGGTTAGCCGGGCTAACACGATTGATGCTGTCCAATACATTTAATTTAAAGGGGATTCTCCTCAGTTCAACACACTGACTAGTTTGTGTCAAACCGTTGTTCTGGACAACACATACGTCTACATCGCAATATTCGAACGAGACACCCTGCGTTTGTAGAAAAGCATGCAGCAAGGCCGGTTAGCTCAGCGGTTAGCTGACCGTGAGGACCCAGCGGCAGCGTCGCTTACCTTCAGTATCCGTCAGAGAGTGGGACGAGTCGCTCCAGCCTCTGCTTAGGAATATACACGGTCTGGCGCTAGGCTCTTTCCTTCAGGCCAGGGTCTTAACGTGGCTATGTCCCAATTCGGACATTCAAACCAAATTCAGTGTTTATAGTGCTATGTTTGCCGGTTACAACACCATACTGCCCCCAAAGCGAATCAGAGAAGACGGACAACATCCGGTCCGCCCCTCATTCATTCGATAACGTTTAGCAACTTTTTAGAGCAACTCCGGTGTGATATCCAGGCTGTTATTGCATGAAATCTAATACGGAGATAAGATAGATATGAGAAGATATGAGACCAGCAGGTAGGGAAGGAAGTGGCCTTCGGCCTTTCCCATCAATTATTTGACCACCTGCTAGCATGGTCAAGAACTCTGAATAGGGTCCCATACTAAACTTGAATTAAGTCAACAATGTTTTTTTTTAAACTTTTTTCGTTTATTTATTTAATGAAGTTAGTATGTTATAGTGTTTTTAAGAGAGCCAATCTTGTTGCCAATAGCTGTCCTGGTCTGTAGGTATAGACTTATGCTTTAATTTTACAAGATTAATAGGACGGGTGTTTTTTAATCCAATATTATTTTTCTAAATAATAATTGCACCGTCCATACTTAAACAGACTATAGACAGACAGACGATCCCATAGGATTGAATTTCATTCGCCCTCTGCTGGCGAGTTAACACCGGAGCAGTTTTCATGTTTGCTCCGACTAAATAACCCCACGCCATATCTGCAACTATTCAGACATATGCTTTTTGCAATATCCATTGCCAAATATAAACTACATGTTATAGCATATATTGTCCCTCTCCTCTTTCCTAAGCCAAACCCTAGCAGTCAGTAAACCAATGACAGCAGTCGTTTAGAAGTCATTAGTGCTAGTAAAATTAGGCTGGATCCTGCCCTTGCTCATACCAACTATACCATACGTTTTATTAAAACAACAGAAAAGCAACAAAATATGTTGTATGATGTAAGCAGACAGCAAACAGAAAGTATGAAATATATTAATCAAAAACTGGATAAATGTAACTTTCCTCATCTAAGATTGTTAAATACACAAAAAGATAACAAGGCAACATTGGATACAACAAACAATGACGGACAGAATTATAAATTAAACATTAGTTTATTACTTTATAATCATCTTGACTCATGTATTAGAGCAGCAACTCATGGTTTGGCACTTCTACATTTGGTGCACAGTATATTTGCATTCAAAATCATTCATTACAACTGTAGTTCCTCACTAAGCCAGTTTGAGAGCATTACACATGGCCTTTCAGTCACAGTCAATAATTTTTCGAGTTAAAAAATTAAAACCGACAGCATAATTCATATCTTCTAGAATATCTGTGCAAAATTCCATTTCCAACTATTAAGACATCTTAACATTTGACAAGTTTATCCGACATTGTAGAAATCATTGCATACAATGGAGAAGGGACAACTCGATGGAGTTATTGTAAAACCAAAGCATAGGCATTATCTATTTCCACCTTTATAAACAATGTTAGTTACAAAAATACTATTGTGCCCTAAAATTGAACTGAAATAGGATTATTAATGATCATTCACCGTAAACAGTTCTGCCATAGGATCAACAATCATACCGATACAGCCAACGATTTGGAAGACGTAAAGAAAGACTAGGGGTGTGGTGATAAAATTATTACAAGCACATGTAATCTCTATCGTCATTTCTAAATTTAATTAGTGTGTTACGAAACAGGGTGCGTTTGTGGGAAACGTACGACACACTTCGAATCCTGCTTACCTCATGAAAACATGGTTGTGCTCTTGAAGTAAACGTATAAGGCGTAACAGTTCCAACATGTAGAGTGTGTGTGTGTGTGTGTGTGTGTGTGTGTGTGTGTGTGTGTGTGTGTGTGTGTGTGTGTGTGTGTGTGTGTGTGTGTGTGTGTGTGTGTGTGTGTGTGTGTGCGTCCCAATCAGCCAGCAGTAAATCCAGTTTTCTGAACCGACACAACCGTAATGGTGCGTGAACATCCTTCTTGACGGCTTTTTCTATTTTATAAAACTGTAGCCTCCACTACGAGGGCCGGGTCTTCAATGTCCTTCTTGCTCTGGACCATCCGAAGCTCCAGCTGGGCAGGGCTGGGTTTCTTCCCAGGGCCAGCCATCTCTACAATAATCAAACCGATAAAAAACCGACAAGTTGATTGCGAAACACATCCAACCTTTTCTGCCCTGGAACCAAACCGTTTGCCTATGAAATAACATTACCAATTGTTCAAGGCAATCTGTATTAGCATTTAGACAGTGTTGTGGTCATTGAGCAAATAGCTCCATGTAAACGTTAGTAATACCTCAAGGCAGAATGAAAGTTTTCCATGGGCATGTTCTCACACAAAACAGACAGATATATCTCTCACACACACACACACACACACACACACACACACACACACACACACACACACACACACACACACACACACACACACACACACACACACACACACACACACACACACACACACACAAATTACCGTTGGCGTAGGTAATGGTCCTTTTAATGACGTGATGCATTAAGGAGACCGTTTTCTCACAGGCCGCCTTCAGAAAGAGGTGATGAAAAAATGGATGTTGTAATGACTTGTGTGTTTGTAATAAGTCTGTTTTCCATTTGACTTTCAAGATACTTTGTAATTCAAAAGTCCTCCTCAACAAAGTAAATTTCCCTATTTAACAAATACGTGATTATTACAAATACATTAATATATATTAAACAGTATTCAAATATTACCGTACATCCAAATCTTAAATCAATGTAACATTCTCTAGAGCTTGATTTCATTGTATTGTCACAGCTGACTTTTCCAGAATACAACCAAAAATATCATTCCTATGCTTTATCCTGTTTCACTTAAAAACACCCATATTCTTTATAATATATACAGGCGGAGTGGCAACCCTGAATATCGCTCCCAATCATTTGCTCAGGTCGGGCTATATTTCAAACGGACGCCGTACTGTAGATGTGATTTTAGGGCCACACAGGGGGTGCCCGTTCAGTGGCCTACCTTCAGGTCCTTGGGGTAGTGGTGGGTCCAGGCCAGGAGCATGGCTGCAAACAGGTCGCCCGTTCCCACAAACACTGCATCCACTTTGGGGATGTCCATCCGAATCTTCTGGCTGCTGCTGCTCCCGTCCGGTTTCACTAGAGCATGATTGGGGGAAAAGTAGACCAGAACACTGAATTGGTTGCCAGACATTGCTTTAAACGGCAGTCTTGCATGGTGCCGTACTGTAGATATATCCGCTGTCCACCGTAATGAGGCTGTGCGTGTGTTGGATGCAGTAATTCCCTTAAAAAAAAAAAAGAAGTCTAAATCCAATCCAAAGTCCGCCTACTCTCAAAAAGTAAGGCTTTTTTAGATTTAATACAAGATTCCTATAGGCTGCTGCGGAGTCTGAGCAATTGACCTGGATTCCTGTAGCCTTAAAGTTAGCATCTGTAATTTACCTATCCTCTGACTACCAAGTACCACCAGGTACGGGTCCCCAAGCTTTGAGTGCAGGTCTGTGCTGGTGAGAACCACCGTCTCTGGTCCCATCTTATGAAGCAGGTCCATGATCTGGGGTAGGGGATGGGAAGTATATATTAGAGGATTATTTCTATTCCTTCTTGGAACTACTGCACAGAAACTGGAATAGGTCATATTCCCCTGCTGGGATTGGAGATTACTTTTTCATTCCTAGAGAGCTTTTCATAACTTCATCCATTTTCCCATTATACCATAAAAATGAGGACAGACTCGGTTCTCAGTTATGTAAACACCCTGAACTATTAAGACAGGCACTTAACCACCACCATCAAAACCAAAGGTAACGTATGGTTTATTAATACTCACTTCAACAGCATCCTTTTCCGTTTTCATCTTCCTTCCCGTTAACAACCTAAGAGAGGCAAGTTAACAACAAAAAATAAAACAACTAAGCAAAACGCAGCTTCTCTGCAGCAAAGTGCCTCGTAAAATAAAAGAATTTCGGACAGATCTTGGGAGGCACTTTCCTAAGTGGGGTCTTGGCCCATCTCCTGGGTAAAAGTGTTTGCCTGCTAAGTTCATACGTCTCTTGCAATTATGGTACTCACTCTGCCTCAAACTGGTTAGGTGTGAGGATGTTGGCAACGGGTACCACTTTGTCTCTGTACACAGGCAGCAGCATCTCAGGAACATACTAAAACAGCAGGAAGAACACTTTCTTATCCATTTGCCACTCAGACATTTTCCAATTCAGATTTTCAGACTCAACCTTTATTTGAGCCTCATTCATAAGATTGCGCAATATAAAAACAAACCGTTTTATAAAACAGAATATACTGCCTCATTTACAGTATAGATTTGCTGTAATTTTTATGGCAATAATTCCAAGAAATAAATAGTGAAATAGAGGGATAAAGATATAGGAAAATGCTAGATACACACCATAGCTCCGTGGTCCCCCATAACTGGATCACAAACTGAGGGAAGAACATTTCAAAAGTTTCGTTTAATAATAACATTAAAAAAATTCAAGGACATTCAAACCTTTATACACTCCATGATATCATTTTACTGGTCTCAATACAAGGATTTATAGAACAGGGGGTAGGAGCCAGGAATTATTTAATTTTGATACTATAAGCTTTGTGATGGTTTATATTTGTGATATTGTTATTCGTAATGTTATTTATTATTGTGTGATCGGGTTGGATTGAGAGCTGGGTGACAGGGATATGGGCGGTGACACTTAGTTAATATTAAATAGTATTTATTCAACTTATTTGCTGTTAATGGTCATTTGCATCTTTTTGTGATACTTAATTGTATGTTCCATTGCTATGTTGTTCAACATGTTATGTGTGTACGTGGGTTCCATGGGAAGCCGAAGACAGATTTCCACCAAGGTGGACAATAAAGTAATTCATATCTTATCTTATCTTAAGCACTTGAACACCTGTATGGAGGACGAGAGGGTGAATGGGTCGCCTTATATTTAGCTGACCACCACATTATTTGGATAGTTGTAATTACTTTGGATTATACCTTGTGGACGTTCTAATAAATCCATACTTTTCATAAAACAAGTTGGTTCACTGTATTTTTCGGATATCAGCTAATTGTTTTAGGTAGTGCGTCAGAAAGAGAAGCAACCCAACTTCAGCCTCTCAGTGACTTTTAGTTTGTTTCACATAGTCGCTACAAGGGTTTAACACTGACCGTACACCAAACTGGGATTGGCTTCCTTCAGCTCTGCAACAATGTCGACCACCATCTCCAGGAAGGAAACATCCCTGCTGTAGCCTGGAGGAGAGAGAAGAGAATATTACATGACCGTCCATCCAACAAGCCAATCTAGCCTTCACATCCTTAAACAGAGTTAGTTGAACATTTTAAATATATTAAAACTTACAATGTCAATCAAAATCCAAATTAGGACCACTTGAGGAAGTGGAAACTATTGAGAAACTACTATTTCTCAACAGGAAATATAAACTGTCATTTCATAGTGAAAGGGAGGGCAGTAACCCAGGAGGCAGAGCAGGATGACTTGCAATAGGAAAGTTTCCCTGAGCAAGACACCCAACCCTAACTTCTCCAGATGAGCTGGCTGTCGCCTCGCATGGTTGACACTGTCAACAAGACAGTGTTGACACTGTCGGTGTGTGGATGTGTGTATGAATGGTTGGCAGTCGTTTTTCCTTATACTAAAATCCAAAGCAAAACATCCCTGACTGCCATGTGATGTGGACTGTTGACACTGCTCGTTAAAATGTAGCCCAAAAAAGTATTAGAATTATAAATGAGACGGTTTAGAGTTCCTCTGTCCTCCTGGAACAGTTGTCTCTCTCTCTACAGCTATACAATTGTGTGAAGAGGCTTTTTCTCTCGATTATGTGCACAGATATTATTGTACATTATGTAGAATAGTACAAAGTACAAAGGTGGTGTTAGCTTTTGAGACCGGCAAGTTAACATACAGAGTCAGCAAATAATATTCAGAACAGTTTCTGCAGATTCAAGATGCTGAATCAAATGACATGCAGCAACAGTGTCTTTTCTGGCGTTTACTATTTGTGACGCTAGGAAATCAAATAATGTGTGCAGCAGCCAATACATAATGGCATCATGGGTAATAACTCAATAAGAGTCAGTTTCTTAACTAAATATGCAGTAAATAACGAACCCATATAAGGCAATGGGTGAAAGACATTGCCTTTGTTGAGCTTTATGTTATAAATTAATAAACTGGAATAAACTGGTTTTGCTACTTTTGCAAGACCCAATTAAACACAAAAGGATCAAGCACATTCCAACAACATTGATTACAGGTATTACAGACAGGCATGATATTACAGTGCCATTTCACATCGTATTTAATATGCACAATATAAATAATATAGGCATAAGATTCATGGAGATTCCTTATTCTATGTTCATAAAAGGCTTTTTGTTTTCATCTCCTGGGACATATTTCTCCTGCCTTTACCTGCCTCAATGTGGGGACTCACCGGTGAGCACGTAGTCATAGTGATTGACATTGTTGAGTTTGATGCCCTCATATAGCACGTTGAGCTCCTCTGCTGTTAGCACTTGTCCTTTCCAGTGGGCGTAACCTAGAACATGCAGAGATCAAAGCCAAGATTCGAAAATCCATTCAGGATAGAAAAAACAATTGTATGACATTCCTATGTAAATAAATAGCACAAGATAAGTTCCAGGTAAAACCATCTTTACACAGATGCTGAAAATGTGGATAACATATCACTCACATTCTTTGGCTATAATCACCATGAAAACTATATTAATTTCAACATGAATACACGTATTTTAAAACAAAAGTTGTTTTCGTTCTCCTTCAAAAGAAACCTCTCTGGCTTTCTCTCTCCCCCCTACAGTTTGTGTTTAACCTTCACCACAGCAGGTTCTCTCCACTGAAACAGGGTCATTCGAGTTTGGGAGAGAGGGTGAAAGAGAAACAGCCAGTGTGTTGAGCAGTACCAGAGCACAAGCATTCTATTAAGGCTTCACTGAGGGCCCCTTTGCAGCGGGCCCCATGTTGAGAGACAGGGAGGAACAAAAGAGTGTGAGTGTGTGTGTGAGTGTGTGTGTGTGTGTGTGTGTCTGTGTGTGTGTGTGTGTGTGTGTGTGTGTGTGTGTGTGTGTGTGTGTGTGTGTGTGTGTGTGTGTCTGTGTGTGTGTGTGTGTGTGTGTGTGTGTGTGTGTGTGTGTGTGTGTGTGTGTGTCTGTGTGTGTCTGTGTGTGTGTGTGTGTGTGTGTGTGTGCGTGTGTGTGTGTGTGTGAACGTGTACGACGTGTATGTGTGTTGGCAGAAGGATAAGGGGGGGAGAAGAAATAATTAGGAAATTCTTAACCAGCCCAGTTTAATGTGTCCTTACAGTCAAACCATGTATGTCTGTGCGTTTAAACATTAAACGCAGTAGATGGGTAGACAGACACATGGTAATTCTGTGAATGTACCAATCAACCATGTGGACGGATGAGACTACAACAGCCCAGAAAAGCGCCTCTACATGAAGTTTGGCATATCTGCCAAAACCCTCTCCCACTTCTGAAGGGGCACCATTAAGAGCATCCTTTCTGGCTTCGCTAATGTATGGTATTGATACTAAATTGCTGATGGAAAGACTCTCCAAAGGGTGGGGGGGAAGACAGCGGAGAACTTTGTCTGCCATCTCCCCTCCGTGCTATTTTGGACCTTATTACTCTGATACCTCTTTCTACATATTTGGTGCTTGCATGTCCCATCTAATTTCATTGTTCAGAATTACCCTTTGTTGAACCGTGCATGTGACAGATAAATCCTCTGACTTATACAAAGGACAGTGGCATTGTACCACAGAGATAAATAATGATTGCATTCTATGACCTTCTTATCTTACTTCTTTAGCCTTGTCGGTCTCAAGTTGCGAACCTTGAGACCTAGATGGTTTCAAGAGGGTCACTATCTCCGTAGGCAAGGCAAAGTTCATGAAGTACTGGAGTGAGATTAAAGCTCAAAGTTAAAGGAATGCATGACCGAACGTGCATTTCAACCCATGGTTACAGCTGTGTAATAACATTCTTACACAATTTGGGGAGGCAATTTGGAGAAACCAGAAAACAGCTAGAATAGGCTCCAATAAATGGCACACCCTAGCTTTAAGAAATTATCAATCATGTTCTGGACCTATTGTGAGTCCCTATTGGCCATAAACAACTCATATATCTAGTTCAGGGAGTGGGGGGCCTTTGGGAAAGGAGTAGAGGAGGTTCTCAGGAGAGAACATGTATGGCACGGACATGATTGTAAACCGCCTAAGACCTAGATGGTAAAATCCACGATAACACGTTTATGATTTGAGTGTGTGTGTGGGTGTGTATAGTATATTGCTGAGTATAACAAAGAGCAATAGCATTGCATGAGGGCAATTAAAGGGGTTGTAACAAACCTGTGTGATTGGAGAACTGCACTGAGTTGATCGAGTCAACTTCAAACCCAAGAACCTGGGAAAGAAAGGGAAATAACAATGAGCCACTGAAAGAGTAATCAGAGAAGTCACGAAGCCAAATTGCCCATCGTGTTGGACTTAAGAAGCAAGAAGATCAGCTTTTCACTTAGGACACACTGGCCATTCTTGATGTTATAGATGTGTGAACATACGTCAAACACAATGCTTGATCTATAATGACCTTTAGACATGTTTGAGTGGAGACGTTTTGCCACTATTGTGAATTTCAAATTCCCTTCGATGTTTTGGCACCAGAAGGATCTTATTACTTCTTTTAACTTGCTTATCAAGTACTGTTTATATCGAATAAAAGGATATAGTCGTGTTTAATAAGACTCGGGGAGGGATTCGGGATGTCACGGTACTTTAGTCTCACATAATCTCCCATTGGCCGAGTTGTCGCTGAAAGCATGCATACACAAAGCGGTTGATCAAACGGTATACAAAGGTAAATAGAGGGTAAAACGATTCTTACCTGCAACGGGAATGAAGCCGATTTGTTCCCTACGTATCCCCGGACCACGTGACTCTGAATAGACAGGACACGGCACTCCATCTCGCAAATTAAACATAAAAAGGTAACGTCAAATTTAAAAACCACGCCAAAGCAATAACAACGGTTTGCGATATCGCGATAAGTGTGGCATGCAGCAGGTGCTCCCGCATGCAAAAACTTTTTAGTGAAGCGAACCCTTCATCGAAGGAAGACGTGCTCCCTCAGGTTATTCTGTGCAGGCAAATGCATGGGCACCTCGTGATGATCACTACTGCTAGACGACCAGAACGTCTATGGCGGAAATCTTTTACTCTCCCGGTTATATATTGTATATATATTTATCAGTCATTGTGGTAATCTGTTTACCCCAGCAAAATACAGACCTGTTTCGTGACGGGGTTTAATAAATCATTAAAGAGATACGATTAGAAGATCCATTCAGTCAGTAAAGGTCATGCAATTGTATGAACGAGATAGTGACGATCATTGACAGGTCCTGACGAAGTCAGGCCGCGTATCGTATGTGGTATTTTATATTCTAGTTGTATGTGTAGCGTAGGCTCATTTGCCCATTCGGAAATGCACATTTGAGCCCCAAAAAAGAATGACAACCTCGAGTCACATTATTTATTGGTCTTTCGTCGGTCTGTTTCTTAAATGGTTGATTTACAAATATGATTGACTGTCAATACCAAGGGCAGTGCAAGAGACAGACAGACAGACAGACAGACAGACAGACAGACAGACAGACAGACAGACAGACAGACAGACAGACAGACAGACAGACAGACAGACAGACAGACATGAAAGTACAGAATTGGCATACGACGCCGACATCAATTGGACTTAAACTTTTGTGGGAAAGTGCCTCCTTGGAAAACAACAGCACCCCAAGGTGGGGGACTTATGTATTTACACAGTGAAGGCAGCTCCTCGATTCTGTAAATGTGAACCAAATAGCCTATGTTGTCAAGCCTACCCATGTTGTCAAGAATAAACAATGACAGCGTCCATATTATTACACATTATATTATTACACGCGCATTTAATAAGTGTATGCATTGTGAATGAATGGTCCGTATGCATGCGTACGTGGTGGACACATCCGAATAAAATGTATGATGTAACTTTGCCTCCTACTTCATTAATATTGTGGCGAGCCAGAGTGCAGAGGAAGTCACGCGAGACCGGCATGGTCTCACTTGGCTCTTATGGCACCGTGGCTAGAACACAACAGAGCGAAATTCTCAAGTATGTGTCCCCACACCCGCTACCGCAAGAGACATGCGTCTAAATTATTAATTAAAAATAGTTTCACTTCCACACACAGTCATAATTTACTAATTAAGTAGGCTAAATGTCAACCCCACCCAGGCTCGGAAAAAATGAAAATAAAAAAATATTATTTAATCTCAATCAACATATAGGCCTACATATGTGCATGTACAACAGGCTACGTTCTTTTATTACTGATATTGTTTCATATTTGACATCCCCTACCCTATCAACCAGGCATATTTCCTCATAACGCCTACAATTACTATTGCATGTGAGTAAAATGTGTATTCTGCTTATAAATGGACTGGACTCAAAACGAACACCATGTGATATCTGACATAGTCCATCCCATACAATTGCCTACTGCAAAGACAAATTTTCTAATTTAGATCACCTTCATTCGATTTATATTGGGACTTGGAGGGCAAGACCCATGTACATATTAGGCCTATTGCCTTTTACAATATAGACACCTCATCAATGAACAGTAGGCATACACACTACGTTGTGTACACATGTAGTAATTTTACGCTCTACGGTAGACATATGCAATGATATGGTAGGTTGGTGGTTTGATCCGGCATGAAATGGCTCGGTTCCAGTCTCCAGCCGGGGCGGCAGCGATACTCGGCTGTGGGTGAACTGGAACGCTCCCGCACATGTACGTCTGCTGTGGGAGGAGCCTGTGATCGGCTACAGTCAGTGACACGTAAGAATCCTGCGTGATTTCTGGGGAAGAAAAACAGAGCGTTAATTCAGCGTGAAGGCGGCTTGTTTGCGTTGGGCTTAATGTGTGGTTGATCCCAGGAACGGGGGGTCCGCTGGACAGTATTGTGGTCGAAGAAGGAGCGACTCGAACGCGTCGGGAAAGATGCGATTTTCAATGCTGGTGTCATTCCTTAGGCCCATCGGGCCGGTGGTTATAGGCATCTCTTTAGGCTTTACCTTGAGTTTGTTGAGCGTCAGTTGGGTGGACGAATCGTGTAATTTCGAAGGTAAAGACAGTGAAGATGTTAGTTTCCCTCCAGATGGTACACTGAAAGGTGCCCGCAAACCTAGTTCGATATCGACAAACAACGATGTGGACTCGGAGGACGATTTTGAGCCAAGGATCGTCCCATATAAACAAGTTCAAGAAAGTTCTAACAAGAAACTTTTTAGGTAAGCGTTGGTTGACCCTACAAACATTGATTCTGCACTTAAGGCTTATTAAATTGTTTGCCAGTAGGCATCGCTTATGTAGATACTTGAAACACAGGCATTGTTTCGGTATTGTGGTTTATATGATTGATAAGAGTTCACATGACTCATAACATTGCCCAATTGAAAGGGCTTGTCATTCCGATTTTAGTTGGAAAAACGTAATGCAAGTAATATGGGCGAAATCTAGGTCTACGTGTAAATTACGGATATTGTGTTGTATGCTGTTCTGTGCTCTGTGAGTAGTAACACGGGCAATGTGAAGCTCCTTGAACGCAGTCTCCAAGACACCAAATTACCTGGCCTCAACATTCCTTTCCGCACGAAAGTCATTTCACCCCCCCCCCCCTTGCCCTCACTCAGCGATCCTAAAAGTCAGCAGTGTGATTTACTTTCTAGTCTGATGTGTAGAACCTGTTCTTCCTTTTGAACATTTAAGTGTTCAAAAGTAGTCAATCATTTATTGTAAACGACAATAATGGTAGGAAATCTTGTCATTACAAAAATAATGGATCCTTATTGTTTTTGTTGATGGACAAACATTTGCAACCACAAGGGTTTATTAGTTATTCTACTCAAGTTATTATAGTACTACACACACACACACACACACACACACACACACACACACACACACACACACACACACACACACACACACACACACACACACACACACACACACACACACACACACACACACACACACACACACACACACGTTGATTAGCTTTCATTCCATAATGACATCTTACCCCAACTTGTTTTGTTACAGAGCTTGCGCAGAGACCCAACATACAAACACACCCAGCTATCAAATATTAGCCTAAAAGGTTACCCACCACCAGGCATGGCCCACTGGCCCGATGTTTGTCTGGGCAGCGTCCCACCAAACCTTTTTTCCAGAATTAAGAAGGAATGACGCAACGCGTGTTCATTGACCATGTTTGTCCAATTCTCAGAGCCAAGTACATCAGCTCGGAGCTGGGCATGCGAGAGCGTCTGTTCGTGGGCGTGCTGACCTCCAAGGTCACCCTCAACACCCTGGCCGTGGCGGTCAACCACACCATCGGCCACCACCTGGACCACGTGGTGTTCTTCACCGGCACGCACCAGCGCAAGGTGCCGCACGGCATGGCGGTGGTGACTCACGGCGACGAGCGTCCCGTCTGGAACATGTACCAGACGCTCCGCCACGTGGTGGACCACGCGCTGGAGGGCTACGACTGGTTCTACCTGGTGCAGGACGACGCCTACACCCAGGCGGACCGCGTCAAGGCCCTGGTGGAGCACCTGAGCATCGAGCGCCGGCTCTACATGGGCGCGCCCCAGGAGTTCATCGGCGACGGGGAGAGAGCGGAGGGCAGCTACTGCGCGGGGGGCTTCGGGTACCTGCTGTCCCGCACGCTGCTCCTGCGGCTGCAGCCCTTCCTGGAGAACTGCCGCAACGACATCCTGAGCTCCAGGCCCGACGAGTGGCTGGGGCGCTGCATCGTGGACTACACCGGGACCGGCTGCGTGGGCGAGCACGAGGTGGGTCCGGCGCCGCCGGGGGTGTCACGCCGCTCTTTGGACAGCGTTGTCAGTGGTTTTGTAACGATGATTGTTTATTTGTTTGATTTGAAAGTCGCTCTTTATAAGTTCGTCCGATGCAGAGTTTTCGATGTCTTTTTTATTTATTTTTACCTGGGAAGGTTAATGCATGCAGTCAGGGCTCAACATCAGCATATCATTGTGCAGGAAAACATGGTTTCCATGTTGATTGTACAGTAGGTGTGTAACATTGTTTTTATAAACACGAATCTACTATGAAAAATATATATATTTTTATATTTATAATTTTATCAAAATAATGTAACTTCATTTTGAGATCGTATCTGGTAGAAATGGTGTAAGGCCACAGTCAGGCAGAGAAAAGAGGCTAGGCGAATATCTCTTATTACACAGTAGCAATTTTTTACAGTCGCGACATGTCTGAAAATAAACACATAGTCCTGGCTAGGCTAAGATGAGCGAGGCTAAGCTAGGCTAAGGTAGGCCAGGTATTGACTTTAGGGTCAACGAGTTAAAATCCCTTGTGGGTCAACACGTCCGTTCTTTGTAATGGCATTAGCCGTGAAGGTCAAAAGAGTGTCCATTGAAACCTGGCCTGTTCCTTTACCTGTCCTAGCAGCAGTGCCAGTCTTTTGCCCGCAATGAATTATGTGCACCCTGAATCGCTTTTTGATCAGTGCAATTTGCTGTGTTGTTTTGTAAAGGGAGAACAATTAAACGAGTACGAGTTGCATGTGCAGATTAGCACAAGGGACAGTTGAACTCTTGACTCTTTAACGCTCCAGTTTCAACTCGTGTACAAGAATATAACCTTCTAGAAACTATTTTCAAAATCAACAAAAGAGGCCTGGCTTATCGCAAAGACTGTTTCAATTTTTTCATATATTTGGACATTTATATTCCTGGAGGCTAGGAGAGTGGGGAACAGAAAAGCATCTTGTTCTTCCAAGAGTTTCGCAAGAGAGGGAGGGAGGGAGGGATAGAGAAAGGTGGTGAGGGAGGGACAATGATGGCGGGTTATTGGCATTGGGTCTCCAGCAGGGTTTGGGGATAAGTAGGGGAAAAGTCAAGCGTAGACCCTGTTAGGGGGGCTTAGTGGTGGGCGGGTAGAAACAGTCGCACTGTTGATAAAGAACATCTGGCCACACATCTTTTGACTGGAGGCCTAGGTCTTACTGGAAGGGAGCTCTCGAACCAGTAAGTCAGTGACCGTAGGTTGCTGGTGATAACACACTGTGGTGCGCTGCTGAAGATGGTAAGCTGTTGGAAAACCTTTGGTCAGGCGCAGTCGAGTCTTGTCTCAGCCAAGTGGTGGGATAAGGGTTGGTTCCATTAATAGATTGACTGGATTCACTTTTTATAATCACCCAAGCTTTTTAAGGGGTCACTTTTTTTCTGCTAAAATGTTTGGAATACCAATGTTGGTATGGGTTCTTGGTTTTTGTCTTGTATGTAATTTTGTGCCTCTGAAAACCTATTAATACCATTTTATTATACGTATTAAGACGTTTTATGCACACTGGTGTTTATTTCTGCAGTTATATGACCCTTCGTCACGTAAGAGTATAAAAAGTGCAAGTCTCTTTATTGAACTCTTCAGCTTGAAGTACTATAAAGAGTGTCTTAGAACATAAACTTGTACTGTTGCCAGACCTGGCCTCGTTGCTAGTCTATATTCAATCGGTAGTCGGATCTTCGCTTGAAAGCGCTTTGCGTTCGCTTATCCAGCTGTGGTTGAAAACATGCTTTGTGCACCAGAGATAATTCCACCTATTTATGCTTGAAAAGTATGCCAAGCGAATTAGCCTAGCATGGAATCCATTCTGTTCTTGTTTCAAAGTCCCTTTATTTTTTTTAAGGGATTGGAATACTCACATTACAAGTTGGACAAGAACTCAGATCCATACCAAGAGGGTAACGAGCAGTGCAAGAACGCCCTGACCGTCCACCCGGTGTCCGACCCAGAGCAGATGTACCGCCTGCACAGGCACTTCACCGAGCTTGAGCTGCAGAGGACCTACAACGAGATCGCTAAGCTGCAGGTAAGCTGATTCCAGGTGGCACAAATCACCGGCGTTCTCCGTCACCGCCGCCATAAATCACGGAAGGATCTCTGTGGATCAATCTCACGGCCTTTATTACTAGACCCCACCGCAGCCATGTGTAATAGCAAATAAATGCATGTAAGGTCCAGCATGTCTAAGGTGTCTCCCTCTTGGCCCCGTAGGAAGAGATAAAGAACGTGAGTGTGGTGGCCTTTGACGGAAACCGCACTTCTCAGTGGCCGGTCGGGATCACTCCGCCCTTCGACCCCAAGAGCCGCTTCGAGGTCCTGCGTTGGGAGTACTTCACCGAGGAGCACATCTTCTCGTGCGCGGACGGCGCCCCCAAGTGTGAGCTGCGGGGCGTCGACCGCGCCGACGTGGCGGACGTCATCAGCGTGGCCCTGGACCGGCTCAACGACAAGTACAAGCCCGTCCTGCGGCTGACGAAGCAGCAGCTGATCAACGGCTACCGGCGCTTCGACCCCACCCGGGGCATGGAGTACACCCTGGACCTGCAGCTGGAGGCGGTCAACCAGAAGGGCCACAGCCGCTCGCTGGCCAAGCGGGTGCACCTGGTGCGGCCCCTGAGCCACATCGAGATCATCCCCATGCCTTACGTCACAGAGGCCACCCGGGTGCACGTCATCATCCCGCTGACGCTGCAGGACCGCGGCCACGTCGACCGCTTCCTGGAGGGCTTCGCCGCAGGCGCCTTCGAGACCAGCGAGAACGCCGTGCTGACCTTCCTGTTCATCTACGACCCTCTGGAGGCGCAGCAGGTCAGCCAGAACGACATCTTCGCCGGCGTCAAGGCGCAGATCGCCGTCTACGAGCGCAAGTACCCCGCCGTCAAGATCCCGTGGATCAGCGTGAAGACGGAGACGCCGTCCCAGCTCAAGTTCATGGACATCATCTCCAAGAAGCACCCGGTGGACACGCTGTTCTTCCTGGCCGAGGTCAACACCAACGTCAACACGGAGTTCCTGAACCGCTGCCGCATGAACTCCATCAACAACTGGCAGGTGTTCTTCCCCGTCCACTTCCAGGACTTCCACCCGGCCGTGGCCAGCCCAGACCGGCGGGCGACGGCCCAGGCCAACGGCGCGCCGGGCAACCTGGCGAGGGAGGAGGGCCGCTTCGACCACGGCGCCTTCGACGAGGCGTGCTTCTACAACGCCGACTACATGGCCACGCGCGCCCGCATGTCGGCCGACGTCCAGGAGAACGAGGAGCTGCTGGAGTCGCTGGACGTCTACGACATGTTCGTCAAGTACTCGTTGCTGCACGTGTTCCGGGCGCTGGAGCCGGCGCTGCGGCAGCGGCACCGCGAGCAGCCGTGCAACCCGCGCCTCAGCGAGGACATCTACCACCGCTGCCTGCAGAGCAGCCTGGAGGGGCTGGGCTCCCGTTCGCAGCTCGCCATGCTGCTCTTTGAGCAGGAGCACGGGAACAGCACTTGAAAAAACACACCGTGTTCGTGATAGAAACCCCCTCCCCAATCCCGAGTGTGTATGAATGTGAGGTATTTTGTTTTTAACACGAGTGAGGGGGGGGAAATTAAATGCAGTACATTCCTAATGATATATTTTCACCTGATGTTTACAATACATGCGTCTGTCTGTTCACGAGAAAGACGGGAGAACTGTTCTTTTAATAACATGGTTATGGCCAAAGCACCCGTCGTCATGTGTTGCACTTGCACCACACTTTTGTTACTGGCTCATTTGAGTATTTGACCAAAGCCAATTTTCCATATATATGTGCCTTTTCACATTGGTTTTTAAGTACATGCTGACTTTAAATGTAGGCTGGCACGGTTTATATTTTTGTAGTCGTTACCAGGATGCACGGTGCAGCATTTAAAGTGACCTGCACAATGGTTGGATGTTGCTTTCAGACTCTCCGACTACATCCTGCTATTTATCTAGGAGAGAAATGTTTTGAAGTGGCTTGCCACTTAGCTTACTGGAGGTATTGCCCAGTTGTCTGTTGTTAAAGATAAAAACTACAAATGCTGTATGAGATTGTAACTGTAATGGAGGACGGTTGCGTTGTAGAAAATGTGTTTGGCCAGCCACAGATTGTACCGACGGTGTATTAACCTCTAAAAGGTATTGTGGTCTTACCTTAATGCCTTCCACGGCCCGGTATGTATGGATCTCTGAAGGACCCAGATAAGAGATACCTGGAGATCATCAAATCCAGCGTGCTTTAGAGTGGCGTCTGTTACTCAGCATGAGGTAGAGGATGATGGCGTACATGTTGGGTTGGGATTCAAGAATGTTGTATTATATTGGTAACTTTCCTTATGTGAGAGTTGTCAGACCGAAATATTTGAACAAACTAAATTGACTTCTACATTTTGAATAAGCGCAAGGTGCTGGTACTGTTGGAATTACTGCGGAGGATTTTCTTCACCCAATTTATTGGTCTGTTTTTTAATTCTGCTGTTTTCGATAAATGTCTCTGTTCTGCGAGTTTTTGAGAGGCCTTTTTATGCAGTAAAAAGCAGTGGTGGGTGTACCAGACCTGGGATGTTTTAAATATACTATAATGTGCAATAATGTACAGGAAGAGAATACAAGCAAATGAAAACATTCTCAGCAGTTAGATCGCTGTCCACACGAGGACGGCACATTTCAATTGAATCGGCTTTCACTGCTAGTACAGCAAAAAGATACATTCATATAGCATTAAGGGGTTAGCACGCTATGCTACATTGCCTAAATCAATGGGGATTAATTCAGCATGGATTGTTCATTAAATACACTGATAGTAACTGTATTTGCTAAGATAAAGACCATTTTATGTAATAATTGTTTTTGTTTTTCACTTTATGGTTGAACACCATTACAGGTCCTGAAAAGAAACAAGGAATTTCTTGCATTTCAACTGTTTTATTATTCTCTAACAAATAATGGGTTTTCATTTAATTAACTTAATATTAACGATACCACATTTAAATGTATTTGCATGTTGGATTTCAACCATTCTCCACCCTTCCAATAGACTTCATGAGATCACTTCAGAAGCTGAACTATGAAATATATATTTATTTATATGTATACTGGTAACACTTTACAATAAGGGTACCGGTGTGGACAGTATTGTTAGCCGCTCAAAGGATTCAACTCTTTTCAGCATCCAGTCAATTCTCCTGACATTGTGATGAAACACCTCCATCCTTGTAATTTTGACAAAACTGCATAAAGGTCATTCATGGATTTTCTGTGGAAAGGGCACACTATCGCAGCTGACTTGTATTCGATTTTATTTTTTCTGAAATTACATTTTCGTGGAGATTGGAGTATGTCATCAAACAACTACCACTCACCTGTTATGTCCTGTTAGATATTATTTTATATCGCAGATGGATACACATTTCCAGGGAGTTTCATCCCTTTTAATATCCATAACTTTATTATCATTCCATCACCCATAATGTCAATGTGTCCCTCCATAGGTTTCAGCTGTCTAAAAACTATAGAAATAATTAATTCATAGGTACCAAGATCAACAAAACATTTTATTTATTTTTTGCCTATAAATTATTTTACCTGATTCACACCATGTCATATTGTTTGAAATGTACAGACCACATTCACGTGTATACTTAAATTCCCAATGAACTGTGAATTACTGTAATTACAAAATAAAGAATATTTAATTATAAACATTTTATATTGTTTTTGATAACTCACTTGGGCAACATTAACACCCAAAAAGATGAACTGTAAAATAACAGTGACAGAAATGCTTTTGTCCTTTAGGTGTCAGTAGACGCATGTTGACGCGACTAAAATAAATGTCCGTTCCTTAGGTACCCTGCAAAAGTGTCTTTCTGTAAAGGCAAACAGACAGACAACAAACTATTAAACTGGAGATGTGTCTTTAAAAGTCCTCTGCTCTCGCACATACTAATATCCAAAGGAGTCTCACGTGTTTATTGGACAGCGAGGGCAGCGAGGCTGAACCGAACCCGCCCTGAGGCCCGCCTGACGTCTGGGCCAGTTAAGAAAAACACCGAACTCAAACAACGGGGAAATCACCACAAACGTAATTACTGCTTTAGCATTTCAGGGGTTCATATGTACAACCCCGAGGCAAGCAGTTAAAGTGCATAACTACAGAGCAGCTGGAAGTTAATTGTATGTCATTATTTTGTACTTTGTTTTACATACAATCCCAGGACTTTCTCCTAGAGGGCACGCCAGGGTCTGGTCCCTCAAACGTCTGCTTAATGGCGGCATTAAAGCACATTGAACCCCCAACACGGATCACCCTTTATGTGTCCCCACTTTGAATACTGCAACAGTAAAAACAGTAAAAAGAAATTACTGAGATACATAAACAGGGTGCGAGGATTTATAACTTCAGTTTCTAGTGATCAGTTAATGATCATTGTATTAAGTCCTCAGAGACCAGGATAAAATGTGTTTATGTGTAAATTTGGTTGGAATTGAGTAAAAACAAACATTTTGACTGGGATTAATGAATGGCGAGGCAACGGACAAACTGAAACATAGTGAAGTCATCACTTTCTAAATTGATGAGGCACTGGGTTTATCAATCTAAAATTTAATAGTTGTCATATTCACCATAGCATTTTTATAAAATGTGTTATCACAACAGTCAAGATAAGACCTGTACAAAATGCTAAGCGTCCGTTGGTACTGGAGGTGCGCGTCCTTTTCAATGCATGTCGGCCTTCTCAACGTCGCTTCTTGATTGGACGGAATTACCTCTTGTGATCTTCCCATCATGACATCTGGTTGCATCACCTGGCTTATAGACATTGTCCTGGTTCTTTTCTCGGAAATTACGGTAAAAAGAATAATGGGAGAAATTGGAATCAGAAACGTATATAGCTGTGGGTCTGTGTGTGCGCGTACATTGCAACAACGGCAGTCTCCTGTTGGATAGGATGGCCATAGTGAGCGGTCCTGAGAAGCAGGAATTCCAGTAATGTAAGCTACATGTCGCCAAGTGAGGAGGAAGACCTCCCATCTGCTGTCGCGCATACTTGCCCGCCCACCATCTAGTTACAAGGCACATCAAGTGGACTTGCAGCTGTTAAACAAAACAAATCCTACTATCTGTCAGGGGGCTCAATCCAAATCCAATGCCTGGAGTCTTGGATCTGGTGCGTAATCGCGTTACGATGCAGACTAGAGGAACTTCTGCAGGTCTGAGGGATCGGCGGTCGAGAGGTCTGAGGACAATTTCAGTCACATGATGGACATGCAAACTAAAGCTTTTCATTGATGATATGCCCCCCCCCCCAAACAAAATACCCACCCCCCTTCCCATGTGACTTGTCAGAAGATGGCTACAATTATTGATGACAGAAGAGAACATTGTTATGCATAGTCTGTACACCATGCCACCCGAGACCGTGACTGGGAACCTTTTGGAAATGTCAGAGTGACACATGATTATGAATATTAAACAGACACGTATAGTCCGTGATTATTTGACGGAGAGGCGCGATGTGACAGAGCAATCGCCGCGGAATCTCTTTGTGGAAACAAATGGATGCAAAACAACATCGCCCATGCGACGTTTATCCACCTTTTAAAGAGCAGCCTCTCTCTGACAACCGTCCCAATTGTTGTAATAACCGTTTAAAGATAAACACGAGACAAAACGGATCACACGAGGAAAGAAGTTGGCAGGACAGGAAAATAACAAGTTTAGATAAAAATGCATTCTTCCCCTTCCCCTTCCCGCTTCTCCTGGCAGCTGTAGACTAGAGCCTGACGGGCTCGGTCTGGTGTTGTTCGGGCCCTCGAGGGCGCGCACGTCACCACACCGCACGGCCGAACTGACGCACGCTCACCTTCGTCACTGCACGATCGTTGCCGAATTCACGTTGAGAACGTTTGAAAAAAGGAGACACACCAATATAAATCATTCAGCTATTGCTTACGCGTGGGTTTATGTGTTTACGTTCACACGATGGCGTGTCTTAGGTCAACAAAAGCACCCGTCAGAATTGGAACTCTACTTAATAAAGTATTAATAAGAGCATATGTTAAATAATATTGCAGATAACATTTTCTTTGCTTGAATTATAAATTGCCTCAATTGATATACATCGGCTATACTGACAGTTGATTGGTAGCGTTCAAAAGCAAGTATACAGTAGTTGCTACAATCATGATTGTTGTCATAAATATCTATTCAAAAGGTAAAATAAGTTACTGAGGTGACTATTACAGAAGATTCAAACATAAACGACAGCCACTGCAACATATCTATAGACCTCCTCTTTAGTTTCAAAGTTGCATTATATTTACAGTTATTATGCTACTCTCTAAACACCTTACCACAAACCCTAAGAAGTGTATTGTGTGGATGGATGATGCTAGAATTTGTAAAGACAAGGTAACACGATTAAGCTTAAATAATTCTTAACCCCCGCCCTCAAACGCAAACACACGCACGCACACGCACGCACGCACGCACGCACGCACGCACGCACGCACACACGCACACACACACACACACACACACACACACACACACACACACACACACACACACACACACGCACACACGCACGCACGCACGCAGGCACACACACATTCACACAAACTGATGTATTAAGGTTTCTCTCTTGATATACTTTCATCTTGTATACAATATAGATGACTAATCAGAATAGCTCCGTAAATAATTACATTAATTACAGCGGTGTTGTGGTTTATGGTAAAGTGGAATTTCCAGCAGCGATGAAAAATAAAACAAGAGTTTGGAGTAGAGAGAGAGAGAGAGAGAGAGAGAGAGAGAGAGAGAGAGAGAGAGAGAGAGAGAGAGAGAGAGAGAGAGAGAGAGAGAGAGAGAGGCAGAGAGGGACAGAGAGAGCTAGAGAGAGAGAGAGAGAGACAGAGCTAGAGAGATAGACAGAGACAGGGACATAGAGAGCTAGAGACAGAGAGAGAGAGAGAGAGAGAGAGAGAGACCGAGACGCTGACACAAACAGCACGGCGTCCCATGCATCAATGAATTAATGAATCAAATATCCATTTTCTCTCGTTTGCCATTACTTGTAAACGTGAGTAAGACGCCATGGATGCCTTTCCCGCTCCCATGTGGTGAAATGCAGAAAAAAAAAGTCACAAGAAAAGAAAGAACGAATAAGAAACCCCGATCAAATCCCACTCGCTCCCCGGAGCTGGGACCGCGTGGTGAGCGGCTCCCTCTTTCCCACGACGAGGAGAACCAAAACTATACCAATATTCAGAGTCCCGATTTGTGCCTACGTACTGGAGAGTACATGTGGTCAGTTAGTGGCGCATGTTTGGTGTTAGGCTTTGGCTGTAGCTTCTTCTGTGTGTGGTGATATTTCTTATTTATGTTTTACCTGGTGACAGCAGAGTAAGGGGGCCAGCCCCCAAATGTGTTTGTTTTGGTTTGGGGCCCCCCTGCGGCTTTCCTCTAACCTCCTCCTACACCTTCCTCTGTCTTCTCGCAAACAGAGAGAACACGCGTCTCCATGTTGTCATCAGGAACAGGAAAGAAACAAACAGAAATCAAAAAAACGTAACTAACCAAAGAAAGAAAGGGCGCTCTAGCAGGCAAAGTCCTCATACACACTGTGGCGCCCGCTGTGGCGCTGTGGATGTTGTTGTTGTTGTGGCTGCTGCGGCTGCGGCTGTTGTTGTTGTTGTTGTTGTTGTTGTTGTTGTTGTTGAGGCGGTGGGGGTGGCTGATGCTGTCGCGGGTGGTGGTGGTGGAGGTGATGGTGGTTCGGGAGGATCGTGTTGGCGTATGCCCCTTCCGGGAGAGTCCTGATGATGTCATTGGGTTCCTGTGGTGGAGAGAGCAAGTAGAAAGAGAGCGAGGGGGAGAGAGAGAGAGAGAGAGAGAGAGAGAGAGAGAGAGAGAGAGAGAGAGAGAGAGTGTGTGAGATTGAGAGAGAGAGAGCAAGAGAGAGAGGGAGAGAGACATGAAAAAGTTTAAAGTGGTTCTATGCATTGTTTTTCAAGGAAATACTTAACTAATGGAACAGCGGCTGAGTTCATATTCCCCAACTAAACTCCAATTTATACTTTGGTTCAGATGCCAACCTCAACATTTAATAAATGATCAACACTCAACTCTAAACAAACCATAAACAAATATTGTGTGTTTATCTTTTAAGGACGGAAGTAAATCAAGGATTCAAATAAATAGAAACATATATTAATACAATCATTTCCCCAAAAATATTGATTTTCTACCGGTTTCATTTTTATTTTTGCCTCATTAGGAGAAAATCTGAACAAAGCACGGAACAAACATGCTCAATGCAAGCAATGCAAACTGCCTATTGTCCCTCTCACACTGTAATGTGTTCAATGGGACTTAACTGATGCAAAATAAAGCAATTTTGTGGTGTTGAAGGATTCCCACAAGCTATTGCATGTGGGAATGCAACGGAATTATTTGTGCCAAAAATATAATTTAAAGCTAACCTGAGCTAGCATCCACGATATCCATTATTTAAAAGCAGCTACATTTATAGATCGAAGTGCCCAGCGTTAGATTTATATAAGAGCTCAACATGGACACATCGGGTTAAAGTTCTACTTTAACATGCTTGAATATTATCAAGAAGCCCTGTATGGAATTCAACATCCTCTTCCAATTTCTCCTTAATGAGGGCACTGCTGCTGCAGGGACAGGCCTCCACAGACCAACTCTACCTCCGCGTGTACCTTCGCTTTCATGTCCTCCAGGCCCACGGTGGCCACGGTGGTAGTCTGGGGCTTGCTCTTGCTCTTGCTCTCCTCCTTCCGGGGCCTCAGTAGACGCTGCAGTCTGCTCTTCATCACCTGCAACGTCGGGGGGAGAGAGAGAGGTGAGTGGAAGGGGGCTGTGGTGGTTGAAATTAGACAAGGGACTGGGGAACACTCCGAAGACTTTACTAGCTGTTTGCGTGTGGGGAGTACAGGCTGCAGCCAGACAGTTAGCTGCTCTCACACTCAGTCGCACACATGCTCGAATGCACATAACACACACGCACACGCACACTCACACACACAGGCATGCAGGCACGCACACACACAAAGTTTGGTAGGCTTCAGGGCAGAGACGGCCATTTCCACTAAGCTTATGGGAGCTTATTGACCTGTAGTCCACATTTTGATTGTGGACTCAATGTATGTTGTTTACTTGAGCCTCCTCACATTTACAATGTAGAGGCACATGTACAGTGAATTGGCTGGCCTGTAATGTGAAAATTCCTCCGTATACAACTGCGTCGTCTCCCCCTTTCACTCAGCTAAATGATATTTTGATTAAAATATTAACAGCTCTGTGAATACAAAGGCGAACCCCCCCCCCCCACACACACACACACACACACACACACACACACACACACACACACACACACACACACACACACACACACACACACACACACACACACACACACACACACACAGAAAATAAGAAGTTTTTTTAGTTGCAATTTAAAGTCACTTTCTATTTCAGCAGGAAAAATAGTGCCACTTTGCGATTAGGGCACACATAGCTCCCAAAATAATACCATATTTTCCAACATCCACCAAAAAAATCAACTTTGCAACACACAGCTCCCAGTTCATTCTAGATGGACGGGGGGCGGCATAACCAGCGGTTGTGGCACACTGATAGAATGTTTGAAAAATAAAATCAGACGTACCTCATAGATGTAATCCAGTATTTCCAAGATTGTCAGGATGCTGGCCCCAATGAATAAACCCATCTGGCCACCGATGTCACCTGAATAGACAGGGAATAGGAGAGAGAGGGCCTGACATTATGAACACACACACACAGCACGGAGTCAAGTCGTTTCTGTCAAACCGCATGATGGGATGGAGCGCCAAGGTGTTCCATCCCCAAGGAGGGGTTAGAAAAAACGGGTAGTGTCAGCAGTCAGAACGGTTTTCGTATTTATTGTCGTTACTTTTTTTTTTTTTGGTTGAGGGAAAATAAGGACATGGATGACAACGCAGACGGACAAACATACCTAATAAACCTGCCACGTCGTACGCCTTCTTCTGCTCGATTGTTTCGTAGTTCAGAGCCTCGAAGAATATATCCAGCACCAGGAAGTTGTCCCTGGATTGACGGGATGACATGTTGTTATTTACCCCAGACAAAGACGGATTACCTACAAAAGGTAACACAAAAGATGAGCCCTCTCAAGAAAGTTGTAATATAGTCATGGTCATATATATATATATATATATATATATATATATGACCGTGACCCCCTCTCAAGAAAGCGTTTTTTTGTTTTAATATATATGAACATATTATTCTAAAATAATTCCACAGCGATGATTTTTTAATCATCGCCACAAATGATCTCAATCACGCACATGTCACACCTCCCACAATTAACGCTTATGGCGCTTACGGTTGAGAAATGATGGGGTGTTAAATAGTTTAACTGAGATGAGCCTTAGAATGAAACACTGGCAGCCCGATCAGTCAATGGGCTGCCAGCCCTTCTCCCCCCCCCCCCCCCCCCCCCCTGTCTTGTGATAGTGGCAGCCATTGTCAGGGCTCAGAAGCTCATTACAAGCCCATTGTACGTACAGAGACGTCACTTTGTCCTTGGGATCACCTCTGCAAATTGCATTCATTATAAATATTTATGATGCCATTATGAGCCGGGCCCATCCCCAACACTTCTGCACATGGTGCCTCTGCCGTCTGTTGCGTTGGGCCCCGTCTTAAATGTTAACAGATCGCTTTTGTGCTCCGGGCGTTCGGGCCTTTTTTTTTGCTTTAGAGAACTTCCTTCACCACATCTGATGAAACAAGGGGAAGTGGAAGGACGGCGATGGCTTGTGAAATGTCTCAAATTGTTGAGAACAAATGTCACCCAACCCAGCGACCGCATCAGTAACATCTGGTCGGTTGAAACGGGTAGTTACTCCACATCTTACAAGTTATTGAGTAGACTTATTTTTCATAATTTTTGGATGAATGTCATGTCAAAAGCAGGCTGAGCCTCAGGCATCTTGCCCAGGTAGGCCTCAGCCGAGGGAGGTCAGACCCAGAACCTGGGGGCTGGGGGGATTCACGCAGCAGCACTCACCGCTGCTTCTGCATGCCGTACCTGATGTAATCCTCTGTCTTGTCGTACTTCCTGGAGAGGTAGCGCGCAGAGCCCTTGCTGGGGATCTTGACCATGGACAGCTCTTTACCGTAGCGGGTCAGGTTGCAGGGGATCTCGCAGGGGCACGTGTCCCCGGTGCTTTTCTGGAGCAGGGCTACGGCACGCCGGGGGCAGCGGGCAAAGAGGGGTGAGGTTCACACACAGTCAACCGGATGGACCTATCGCTTCAGCCTTTATTCCTAGCAAACAGCAGGGTTCTTTATGGATCGCACTGGTGACCACCGGGCTGTGAGACGGTCATGAATCATAGTGTTATCCCAGTCTATCCTAACTCTATTTCTGTTGTCTAACTTCCTATGAGCCGAGTACGCCGGCAAACAGTCCTCTGAGAGAAAGGGATGAGAGCATGACATGAAGAAGAACAATAAAGTCAAGGCGAATAAATATCGTGTTATTTGATAAAGGATTCGACAGAGCAATATCCCGATCATGTAACGGAAACGGATTTCCCTCGCTTGGAAGTCCATCCCCCCCTCTGGCCTCTCGGCACTAAAAACATCAAACAAAAACGGACATCGCTGCCTCCATACTCGTCCCTCTCGCCGGTACACTCACTTTGGAACCACCCCGTTGCGGGCGTTCCGTCATGAGATGGGAACGCTTGGGAAAAAGGTAAGGGGACCCTGGGATTCAGCATCCCACATGCCCCTCCGATTAGTACCAGGTGGCGCGCCCTCCACATGAACAATAGACCCTTAGATTAGATGACCCTATACCATACGTCCATGTGAGCAAGGGGTAATCATGCAGTGCTTTATGGCAGCGCAGTGGGTATCAGCTGCTCTTCTCTCTCCCTCTCTCCATCATTAGATCCCAATGGAGAAACGATGTGGCGGTGGACTGGGCGCAGGAGGCATGGTGTTCACCCCTCATCAATATGTGCAGGGCGTGGACGTTTCCATTTCAGGATCTTTCATCTCCTGCTCGCGATCTTTCATCCTCGTTTCACAATCTTTCATCAAAAGAGACGCTCGCTAAGATTTATCTTGATTTGAGTCTCTTGTGCAACCGATGTGTGTGTCTGTGTGTGTGAATGTGTGTTTATTTGTGTGTTAGTGTGTGTGCTTAGCCAAATAGTTACGATGAATATATACCCACCCCCACAATCATCCTTTAGACATAATTTGCAATTGCAATCATCATTAATTCATCGTCGTTATTTCTTCAAGAATTTATTCGGCGTGAATCAGGCAAGCACTGATTCAGATAATGAAATATATGATGATTACTATGTTTTAATAATGCTTTTAAACGTGAAATATTTGCATGCAAACGCAGAAGCGTCTATTCTTGGTCTGCCATTTAATGAAATGCCCCCTACAACATTACAATACAACTTATACGCGAGTACATTTATTGGAAACCGGGCGGAATGGAGGAAATACATATTTTCATGAATACGCGTGCCTTTATTGTACAATATATATCCAAGATCTCATTCTCACGCACGTTAAACACTGACCCTATTCACAGCGGAAGGCTTTAATTAAATTTCAGGCTTATTTGGCCAGGAGATCATAATAGTTCTCGTTCATCTCCCATTGCCCTAATAAACCATCTCTTTTACCATCGCTGTAAGACCTGTGAAATCAGGGCACCTTTGCGCAGCCATAATAGCTGTTGTGATTGAGGAGCAAGGTGAGAGCCAAGGTCGGCCGGCCTGGTGGAGGGACTACACATGAGCATCCATGAAGAGCAGGGCGTGCATGTAGATGGGTGGCAATGGCGCCTCAGTTTGTTAATAAACTGTGCGCAGCGAGGGGGACGCCCACACATCAAGGCTCTAAATTGTCACACGCATAATGGAAGGAAAGTCGTTTCTAACTTTCCATCAAGGCTACCTCTAGGTACTCATATCAGAGAGAGAGAGAGAGAGAGAGAGAGAGAGACACACACAAAGAGAGCGAGAGAGAGAGAGAGAGAGAGAGAGAGAGAGAGAGAGAGAGAGAGAGAGAGAGGGGGGTAGTGGGAGGAAACACATTTCCTGATCATAGTTACTGATTGTGATTCCATTTCCCCTTTGGGGTGTCTATTGTAATGAGAAAAATAAATGAAAGGAGACAGTTTCTTACCCAGTGCTTTGTCAACACACTTGATTTTACTGGGCGGGCAGATATCTGCAGTTCCTGGAGAACGCGACAAGAAATGAGTCTGATCAATCAGAGACAATATCATCAGTGTGCCGTGTCCACTGCTTTGAGGAACACAGACAGTAGCACTGTGCACAGCTTATCATTCATCTACCAATGAAGGCAGACATGGTGGGAAAAAAAAAAAGTGTTTTATCCAATATGCCAGGGCCATCTATGGATATCCAGCCCCAATAGATTTGAGAAAGGGAGTGATCCACCCCTAAGGAATAAGTCCTTAAGAGACGATCAATGATTCACTTTCTCACAGGCTCAACAAAGCACCCCGGCCGCTAATAAAAAGGTATTAATCGAGCAGCTCAATTAATTGACAGTAAGGTGTTCATAAAGTTAATGATTTGTGGAAGTAAAACTGTGTTGTAAGAGATTAGTAGCAACATAATCTGTAATACATTTTAATAAATGATGTTTTGATTATGTTTATTTGATATAACCATGATAAGGCTTGTTAAGGTTACCCTCTTTGCCAAGAGGGTCCTGGCCAAGATAATAACGGAAGGCTACATTAGAAGTATACAGTATACAGGAATAGAGAGGCTTCGCTCTGGCCATGGAATTAGGTGTTGAGGAAATATTGTGTATGTCTGGGGATTGTTAAAGAGTAACTACACATGTAAATAATATTTTGAGTTTACTGCCATCTAGAGATCGGAATAAGTATGAAACATATTATGTTTCATACTTATTGATGTAGGCATCTATGAAAAAAATCATTGATATATACATTAATCAACCTAAAATAAGTCTAAATCTCTCAAAGTATTGTTAGTTATAGAAAGAGTAACATTTTGATACATGAAAATATGATGATATATATCCAAAAATAATTATAATAATTATGTTTTTATTTATGTACCCACAAATATTTACATTTGGTTTATCATAAAACAGATTCCACAAAACTTTGACTTCAATTGAGCCAATGCCCCACCCTTTAAAACGCAAAACACACCTAGCTGACGCTTAGCCCCGCACTATTTTCTAACAGATAAATCCAACTTATAACACTGTTCCCTTTGATTAAGGTCCTTGTAATAAGTCCCTATCCCATAATGCGGCTCTAATTTTGCAGGCACGAGACAGTCGTGACTAATAGCCCTAATCGCTCCAATTGTGTCATCATTTCTCCCCACAGCGACGGCGCCGCTCGCTGAACTGACCGTCGTACGGTTTTTCGCAATTACAGCGAGACTAGGTCAAGGCGGTTGGTGGGGGACGCGGGTATGTGTGGAGTCAGCTGTAGCATGCGGTTGCCTGGGCGACCGTACCTGGCATGTGCACCATCCGGCAGTTGCACTCCCGCACCACCTCGCGGGTCTCGCAGTGCAGCCGGCAGGCGCTGACGCTGTACTTGTCGTATCCCGGGATCATCTGCTCGCTGGTGGAGCGGCAGTTCCCCCAGGGCTGGGGCAGGTAGGTCAGCTGCAGCACAGAGAGTGATCACAGAGGCCCAGGGTTAGCCTAGCCTGGGGCCTGAGGGGGCTACTGCTGGGGCCTGAGGGGGCTACTGCTGGGGCCTGAGGGGGCTACTGCTGGGGCCTGAGGGGGCTAGTGCTGGGGCCTGAGGGGGCTACTGCTGGGGCCTGCGGGGGCTACTGCTTGGGCCGGAGGGGGCTACTGCTGGGGCCTGAGGGGGCTACTGCTGGGGCCTGAGGGGGCTACTGCTGGGGCCAGAGGGGGCTACTGCTGGGGCCTGAGGGGGCTACTGCTGGGGCCTGAGGGGGCTACTGCTGGGGCCAGAGGGGGCTACTGCTGGGGCCTGAGGGGGCTACTGCTGGGGCCTGAGGGGGCTACTGCTGGGGCCTGAGGGGGCTACTGCTGGGGCCTGAGGGGGCTACTGCTGGGGCCTGAGGGGGCTACTGCTGGGGCCTGAGGGGGCTAGTGCTGGGGCCAGAGGGGGCTACTGCTGGGGCCTGAGGGGGCTAGTGCTGGGGCTCGGGGAGGCTGGTGTTCGGTCCGGGGATGCGGGGGGGCGGGGAGATGAACTCTTTGATTAAGTGTTTATGTTGTTTGCAAGTTCCTTATGCACTCTTGAGGCATAATTCAAGTGCACATCCAATCTCTTGATTGTTGATTGTTATAATAATGAATAAATGTAAGCTATTAGCCCATGAGAGGCAGTAGTTGATGAGTGGGTTGAGAGACACAGGGCTAGGAGGGGAAGGGGGGTAGATAAGAAGCACGGTACGGAGGGAGAGACATAGGGCTAGGAGAGGAAAGGAGGAAAGATGATGTCCATGTTGTTCGTACCCTCTGCTCCTGACAGGAAACAAAGGTCTGGAATCCCGGTGAGACCCCGAAACCCAGCTGGTGGATGTATGGAGGCTCGTCCTGACTGTGGATCTGAACACGGATGCCGGCCTCCAGGGATGTCTCGTCTTGGGCGGAAGAGGAGAAGGACGAGACAGGACCAGTGTACAGGGAGTTAACAAAGGAGGGTGAAAAGAAAAGGAGGTGTGTGTGTTAGTGTGTGTGTGTGTGTGTCACGGGGAGAACAAACATATCTCAGCCGCATTTTGTTAACCGACATCTCCGAGGTGGCTTGAAGTTAATTGCAAACAATGTCTTAGTCATGTTTGAGGAGCACTACAGCCAAGAGATGGGTAACCGGTGCATCACTACCGTAGGAAAACCGACGATAAGGTAATTTGCTCAAGAACGGATTTGGAAAAACAACAACTTCAATCGGCCGAGAAAAACAAGCGGATTTCCTACTAGAGATCATAGGCCCCTTATCAAAAATGCATCACGTAGTAACTCCGCGGGAAATGGCAGGGCCCTGGTTCACAGATGCAGTGCCTGCTGTGTGCGCCGCGATGGGATAGTGTTGGGGGGGGGGGAAATACATTTCGGAGGCTTACTTGTCTCTCTCCAGATGGGCAGGTACTCATCCTGTTGGATATCCAGCATAACCTCCAGCCCGTTGCCCATGCCGCCCTGTTTGGTTTTCCGGGACGTGTTCTTGTTTCCGTTGAAGGTGTAGCACTTCCCGTATCTAGTGTACACCTAGACGAGAAGAGACTTCCATCAGGGACACCATACAAATAAGGATGAAAAAAACGTCCAATCCTGGTTTGGGGTAGATTTTTTAAATTCAACAAGCAACACATTATGGAGCCATGGAGGGGAACAAGTTGAAAAAAGAGAAGGGCTTGACATTTTTACATTTACATTTACATTTTAGGGCATTTAGCAGACGCTTTTATCCAATGCGACTTACAAGGGTTTATACACAAATTTACACATTCACACACCCACGGCGGAGTCAACCATGCAAGGCGACAGCCAGCTCGCGAGGAGCAGTTAGGGTTAGGAGTCTTACTCGGGGGCACCTCGACATCAGCTAGGAGGAGCCAGGGATCGAACTATCAACCCTCAGGTTATAAGTCAACCCGCTGGGCCGACCCATTTGAGAAGGTTCCTGGGCTGAGGAGCCTGGTTGGAAGGAAAGGGCATGGCCAGTGGGTAAGCTAAGGAGCCAGGTTATTTATACACAATAAATATGCTCCCATGAATGGGAGCATATTAATCAGCAAGAAAATGGAGCCATGAATAATAGGAGTTTATACATGGGACCGCAGTGTGCCATTATATAATCGACCGCCTTTTCATGGAAAATGCTAAATAGTGTAGAAGATTATTTCGTCTTCCGCAACAAAGAAAAGAAAAGGCAATTGATGGCAGTTGTGGAGCTGGTGGAGGTGGTGGTGGTGGGGACGTCTCTTTTGTAAATGAGTTATCACATAGAAGCTATCAGAGCCTAAGTCACTCAGGGAGATAAATAGTCACTTTGTTTACACCCCTCGTCTTTAGCAGCTGAGAGTGAGCGAGAGAGATGGGTAGGCAGGGAGAGAAAGATAGAGAAAGTTAGAGAGGAGATCCACCATAGTCTACGTCTGACAGATAGAAAGCTAATGGCTCGCTCTAATGAAAGGATTTAAGCGGCAAATAACGCATAGCCATCCATTCACAGTAACAAGACGCCGGCATATGCACACGCACAAGAAATATGACGGCGAAATAACAATGGAGTTGAGCAGTTTATCAGGGGTATTATTAAAGTGACGCCTCTGCGGTCGTCCGGAGTCCTTTTTGTATGATAGCAATTTTCTCTGTTCTGACTTTGATATCGACTTGACCAACCCCCCGCCCCCTCCCTCTGTTCAATGAGAGCTGTGATGTTTAAATAAGAGACCCTTGTGGAAAAACACAAGTGCTCATTTTGTGGACCACAGGGTGTGCTCTAATCACGCATCGGTTGTAGAACAAATCAAAGACACAGTCGCAGCTGTACAGCTGAGCAGGCAGCCGTTGTCTACTTGCAGATTCCTGTGACTGTAATTAGGACCAGAGATGTTTTCCAAAGGTTTTGAGCTCGCAAACACAGACTGCATTTCCGTAAGGCTAAACACATACATTTTGACTTCTAACCTCTGAAATTGGGTTGTGCGTTTTTGCATGGGTGCACATCAGCACATCATAATATTTAGTATGACATATGTTTGGTATAATACCCTGAGGCCATTTAATAATCACATACATGATGTTGATAGTCCCAACATCATAGTCGTCCCTTGAAAGCCGTAAGCAAGTGGTTTCACAGCTGGGATTCCTAATAAATAAATGGCAATGCTAATGGTCTGTGGGTATTTAAAGTGCGTACAGAGCTCAAGTTTTACGGTTGGATTAACTGTGACGGACACGTGTTATTAGTCTGACTGGGTTTTTATCTGTCTCTGACTGGCGCGCTCCCGTTGAGAAGGTAAGCTGCGCCCAGTGTTGATTCCCCAGCCACCTTCCTTCATAGACACAACTAAGCCTCCGCACACACACACACACACACACACACACACACACACACACACACACACACACACACACACACACACACACACACACACACACACACACACACACACACACACACACACTATCTGATTCAGGTTTAAAGAAGGATTCAACCATGGAAAGCGCTCAAAATCAAACCCCAGCAGAATGCAGACGATTCCTGCATCGAAAAAAAAAACCTCAGGGCTGAGGAGGGGGTCGGCAGAACACGCACAAATGATGTCTCCAGAGACCCGGGGGCCAAAGTTTTCCCATCCTCTCGCCCAGGAAATGGCTGTTGGCAGAGCTTCCTGCTTGATTCATTTCACAGCATCTGAGCCTGGCTCTTACACTTTGTTTCTCACACTCACTTTCTTTCTTAAGAGGCTGCATCTGCAACATGATCGATGGGAGTATTTTTCTCTTGTTAGGTCCCGCACCAAATTTAGCGAATGTAACAGGGCAGACTCTAGCAATCTCAAAACCGGGACGGCTCCGCCCTGGCTTCTGAAACAGAGGAGCACCAGAGACTGCAGAGACTGTTACAAAGTAAATGAAAAGCCACCCTGTTACCTCCTCCCGAGTAACCTGAGAAAGAACTAATTAACGTTGCTATTAATAGGGGCCCATTCAGCTTCAGCATTCAGCATGGCTTAGGGATGTGGAAATATTGTTCTTCTGTATAACTGCATTTTCTGTAGGAATATATGTACATTTCACACCTGCGCAAGCTCAAACATACAGGAAGAGAAATGGTGTATCAGGTAATCATGTGTTGGCACACAATTCACCATGAAGGGATCCCCAGCAGTGGAAGAGTACTTTGGAAAGGTGCCTAACTACATGTAATTTGCATATATTGCGGCTATTATAACTTAATTAGCTTAATGTCAGACCATTAAGGGTATTTTGGCAGGGTTTGGTCTTCCAAAGAGCCCTGTCTCCACCCGTTCTTTGTCTCAATTTGAGATACATTAAGAGACCTACCACTTGGCACATAATTCATAAGACCCAGTGGGAGACACCCCTAAACACCCTCTTTATGACAGTCATCTGCCATTTCCCCGGTGCTTGTTGCCTTTTAAATAACCTGAGAGAATCACTCCAGCGCTCCAGTGGAGGGCATCCATTTCCACAGAAGAGGCAGTGTGTCATAGGGGCTACCTCTGGGTAACATGATGGGAGTAGGATTTGAATTAATTTGCGCGGGGGTTGGGTTGAGCACACCGGAGTGTTGATTGGCATGTGAGAACCATTAAGCAGGGGCTCACGCAGGTTTAAGGTTGAGGCAGGATGTTCCTCGATTTAATGGCTTCATTACAGCCCTGGGACCCGGAGGCTCCGGAAGGCGCCGTGCCACCAACTGATTGATTGAGGTTTTTTGCATACAGAGTCCTCCCAAACTTTAACCTTCGGGGAGGCCATGTTGCACTTGACTCGTCACACCGGCCCGGGCCCAGGGGTCAGGGATAATGCAACGTGTTAGATATAGGATGCTTCATTTCATCTTGAGCGGGGAAATGGGGGGAAAAGTCTTTCAGCAGCCGGCGGGGTTAAATCTGGCCTGGCGACCTTCCTGATCACGTGACCTCCCGTTCTGTTACGCTACACGGATCAGTCTGAGCCTCTAGCCCAATCGATTGCCATGGGCGGGACTCTGGCCTTGACAGACAACCTTGTTCAGCCAATCGGTATTACTGAACATGCCGTCATGCCATCCCGGTGCGCTGTTCAGAATGGCAAACAACACTTGTCTGTTGAGAAACTCCACTAGAGCAGATCGTTCAATATGGCTGTGTTTACCCTGATGCGGGCGACCAGAGGCCCAGACGGATCCGTGTAGCGAAACACAATGTGATGTCAGGAGATCAGGATGGTCTCCAGGCTAGATAAAGTCCACATCTCCCAAAAAGGACACGTTACACAATGACACAAAGCACATATAACCCTGAATACTTTTGCAGACTGCAAGGCCGTCGAAACGTCATTTCTATTACCTATTCGGAGCATCCAAAACATTCCCGCTGGATGGGGCGAGACAGGGATGATGTGTGAACACTAGATGTCTCCGGAGATAAGACGGAGGCGCAACTGATGGCACTTCATGTCTAAACGGCCCTAACGGTGCACCGGCGACACTTGAGCTAAACTATTCACAAATAATCCTCAATCAAAGGGGAGGTCGCGCCGAGCGTCCCGTCGGAGGCGTCCTGAAGTGGATATCATTTGTCATGGCTTACAGCTCCAAGATCACAACACTTTGTAGTGAGGGAATATCCCCGGCGCTCGGTCTGAGAGAAACAGAAGCAGCCCCGCCAACGCCACCACCGCCAAAGCCACCACTCCCCACCGCCACCACCGCCTCCGCTTCTTTCGGCGCATTGAAAGCACAGGAGTATGTCTAAACGGGGGGGGGGGGGGGGGGGGGTTATCAGAGCCGATTGGAATTCAGGCTGCATGGAAGTTCTGCAACGGTGGCCTTGGTCTCACAGCAGGGACACATTCCAGGGGAAACAGGGAATGTCTTTTAGAAAAATGTCTGCGCATCAATTTTCCAACTGCACCGTACAGCCCAGTGGTCACATCGTTGAGAAAGTTTGTTTGTTTTCTTATTCATTTCATGGTGGTTACGTCGCACTGAAATCTAGGCTGAAAACGTTTCCTACTCTAAAGAAAATAAATCATAAAGCCGGTGTAATAAATTCACCCTGGTTTATTCCCGCCTATAGCGTATGGAAATGCCTTAATTTTAGAAGTTGCCTAAGTGGTTATTTCCCTCGTCACACATTAAAATCCAAATTTGAATCGCTGATGGGGGTTTCTACATGAACATCATAATATCAGTAAATAAACTTGGATTGAACTAACAAAAAAAATACTGTTGCACCAGATATAAATTCATTCAAATAGTCCTTGTAACCAGCTATCAGCATGAAAACATGATCAAGGTCCCTTTTTCTGATACCTGTAGAACCCACAGGACGAAGGAGAAATCTCTCATGCCGAATGAAGACAACCACAAAACCAGTGTAGGACTTCTCTTTGGTTTTTTCAACAAAATATGTCATGTTGCTACTAGTTAATCAACCAATTTTAATGAGACATCCAATTCCTTCTAAGTAAATGGTGTAAATTAAACTCCAATGGCCTTCGGTGGCACGCAGCCCCTGCATCTCTGTTCTCTTATATTCTATTTATTCCGCTAGTCTTTGCCACCCCCCTCTGAGAACAACAAGGCAGAAAACCAGAGGTATTGTAGGGTTCCACACTACTGTTCCTGTTTTTGTTTTTCATCTCGTCATTCCCCTCCGATGTAACCCACACTCAGCTAATGGAATGGAGAGTGCACTTCCTCAAAAAGAAAAGAAAAAAAAATAAAGAAAATGAAACCCAAAGGTAGAAAATTGAGAGCGACTCCCTCACTCAATCACTCAGACACACATAAAAAAAGTTGTGTGTGTCTACCTCGAACCGTGTACGCCTTGAAAGCTTTCTTGGAAGCACGGACCCAAATAACAGCCATATAAAGAACATAAAAAGATTATTTATATTCCTTCATTCATGCAGAAATATATAATCTGTGAATGACAACAATTATTGCCAAACCGGTGGCCATTTCTGAGCATAATTCAAAAGAGAAAAAAAACGTTAACGCTATAATCTTATCCACAGGCCTTAAAAAAAAACATGCACTCCCATTTAATATGGACATTTCATTCCGTTCTACATCACCCCGAAATAAACCAGTGTCTCTTGATTCTCATGTGTGGTTACACTGACCCCTTTGGACAGCTGACACATCGACATCTTGTTTCAGTCTTAAGGCACTTGCTAGTCACCCTTCGTGACTATTTTTACCCAGTGGAGCCGTCAGGGTCATTTCCCAGACGCCGAAACACGCTGTCGTTGAATCTGGGCTATCGTAGGCCGTCGGGAGCGTCTCGCGGTAGCAAGGGGAGCTACTCCCCTGATGTCACGCGGTGGTGCGCTACAGTGCACGCTGGCTTCCGTGTCTCCTGCTGTTCTGATCATTTATTTTGTTTAGTACACACCAATAGACTCTCGCAGGTATCAGCCCTGGGCGCCGAGCTGCAGCGAACAACCCAGCCTCAGGCATTTGTCTAACTGTCTACTGTGCTCTCCTGCAGCCATTTAGATATTCAGCTTTAATTAAGGTACCTCTGTCATTAACACAGGTGTTAATTTCCTAAGCGCTCCATCCTAGCTGCCGTTTCCTTATCGCGTGAAATTTCTCCCAGCTGAATCCATCCCCCCAGAAAAACACCGGAACACAAACACTGTCACAGTTCCCTGACCCTCCTTTTTTTAGTTAGTATTCATCATAACCGGGACACCTGCTCTGTTGTTGTTGTACTCTCCCTAACTCTCTCTCTCTCTCGCTCTCTCTTGCCCCACACTCGGGGAAATTATATCTCCTGGACGAGAGCCACGCCTGAATGGGGGCGGTGGGGGGAGAAGCTTCCAGAGAGGAGATGCAGGATCAACTATCTCCTGACATGAATCATCAGTGATAAAATATGGGTGTCGCCTCGGGGAGGTATGGGGTAGATACAAACGGGAGATTGCCCCGCCGTGTCGTTTAGTGACAACTTGACGTGAGCCGGGCGCTCGAGTTGGGATTTATGGGTGATTCTGGTTAAAGGCATGCTGTAAGCCTTTACGAGGCTGGGGAATCATTTTCTATCCCATAATAGCAGGGGGGGAACTGTTCTCCACCATGTTGATCTCTGGTGGGCCGTATTGATGTCCTTGGTGTGTATGTCTCATGTCGTGCAACCCTTGTTTCATTCACAAGGTGGTGCAATAAGTGCAACCTTTGGTGCTTCCTGTGATACCCTCAGTCTTAGCGAACTTGGAACAATATTTACCGTATCTATATCCAGCTACTATACCATACACTATACTATAACCAGAGCACACATCGTCTTCAATGCTTCATTAATCTTTAAAGGAAACAAGGCTGCTTAGTGGCCTTTTGGTTTTTTTCCGGGACCGAAAGGAGTTGCTTCGAGTTGGAAAAAAGGATCTTGAGTCCATTAGATTAAGCTGGATCTTAAACTGGAGCCCAGGGGAGTGTGTGTTGACTCTGAGGTTTGGAACACACCAACCTGCATCTAATTAGATTTCTATTCACAGCCCTCCTGAACTGGTCTAGGTAGTGGGTCTGTGGAAATGCCACAACAGAACAAAGGATGGACAAGGGTCCCGACAGGGCGACCGTGACTTTAAGAGTCCATTGATTGATCGACTTTGATGAGGATCCTCTGAATGGGGTGAATGCATCCCCTGCTGTCACCTGCTGTTGGCACATCAAGACCAAAGAGCCCAGCCAGCTCTATAGATACACGGCTGGCTATTAGTGCCACGCTCCGGCGCCAACCAGCCAGATGTTTTAGCACGCAGACGTCAGCGCTGTGGAAGATGAGGGATTCGGGAGACCTACAGGGTGCCTTCCTGGGAAACTCAGAGAAATAACCAAATCCCCCATCGCGAGTTTGAAGGTCGAACACATAGCTCAGGTTTCTCTAAACAAGGTTACTGGAAGTGTTAAACTGCTCATAGCAAAGCTGCCAAACATATATATATAGAGAGAGATATTTCTTTTTCTATTTCTATATATTTCTATTTCATATATATATATATAAAAAAGTAAATACATACATGAATGTATATATATATATATATATATATATATATATATATATGGGCGATTTTCTTTCTCCCATTTTGTGTGAACAGAGTGGCAGTTTTTGATGTAGGAGAAGTGTTAGGGCCCCGGTGGGGATTAGAGACATAGAGGTTTGCCAGTACTGCATACATCCCAATAGAAGTGACAACCCCATTCCCATTACCTCGGCCCTGACTGTCAGCTGGGGAACAGGCTTCTGATAGCACCTCAAAATGTTGGAAGGCTTCCTGTGGTTACGGCCCTGACTGTCAATGTGCATTTGATCTCGGTGAGGTTTACCCACAGTGAGGTTGTTTGTTGTTATTTACGACCTCGAAGCCCCAGTGGGCTGTCTGCGGCTTTGAGCTCTGCAGAGCGGAGGGGAGACGCCGCAGAGGTCACTGCGATCGTTACCATGATGCAGCTGATTATTGAACTCCATTAGTCACTGTCACAGAATCAGGACAGAGACAAGCCGTAAATGGACTCATTCACCGAATGGGATGGAATTTTATTTTTATATATATATATATATAAAATATATAAACATATAAATACATTAGCCTTATGTAGTGAATATAAAAAAAACTGATGGACTGTTAAAGTTGTGATTTTGTGACAAATTGTGATTGTTTTATTAATGCTACTATTAGTAGTAATATAGGTAGTTTAATACCCAGAGAAATAATATACATGAGGAATTAAATGGGGTATATCTGATGGTTAAGTATTGATGAAGCTTGTTTCCATCTACAGCGCAGCAGTAAACAAATCGCGATAGTCAGCTTTAATCTTTCGACTAAACCTTAAAAAAAATGCTTTTTCTGACACACTTTTGCTGGATGCAGATTAAGTTACACGAAATCCATTTGAAAGCTGCTGACCCTTCCAGTCCGCATAGATCCTCATTATAACATGGCTAAATTAAATGCATTACTACCTGGCAATTTCGTTTTCACACCATCGAAATGCTTAGCTCACATGTCCACATGCAAATATAAACTCATACTCATACATATCTATCGTATGATCCGTCCAAGGCAGGGGTCACATGCTAATCACATTTTGTAATCAGTTGCAGTTTGGATGCCCTGTGAGATTTCAGGGGCATAGGGGAGGGCTATTGACGTTGGTGTTTTGATATGGGTGGGGCCCATCAACCAAGGAGATATGGTTTCTGCAAAGCCACAAGGTCATTTCACATGGGAAGAGAAGAGAAACATGCAGGTTTTGCTGTGGTATTTATATGGGAAGGCATTCAAATGCAAATGTGCACACACATACACACACACACACACACACACACACACACACACACACACACACACACACACACACACACACACACACACACACACACACACACACACACACACACACACACACACGATGAGCTGCAGGTGGTAAGCAGCTGCAATGCGTTTCCTATTGCGTTCTGCCACCATAACATGAGTAACTTCCGTAGCATACAGTCCACCGTGTTAAAAATAGCCTGTGATTCCACTAAACAAATGTAAGATAATAGGAGCGACAACTTATGCGACATATCTCGACAGGATACGTAATAGCCTTTGACAGCCATCACAAAGGTAACATGGGTATTATAGCACAGCTGACGCATGAGGTTGAAGCACAGCTTTTCCAAACATGGCAAGTGATTTGCCCAATAACGAACAAACGCATGCACATTATCACTATGCAAGGAGGATAACCAGGACCATACTGAATACCGATTATAAGGGAGGGGTTTGGAGGAATTCACTACGGCCTCGCAAAATTGTGGACAGAGTAAAAAGCCAAGTTGACTGTATCCCCTGGAGAGCTTTAGTATTTTCAGTAGTTTTCCCCCCTCTATACTGGAGGGGCGTGCAGGAGAACGCTCGTGAATGACAGTAAGCATAACAGAGAGAAGCAGGCCTCGCTGTTTGCACCCTGTCTGAGCCTCCCCCCCTTAGCATAATCACATTGGTAGCCATCATAGCCTCGGTGGCAAGTCAAGAGCGCTTTTCCAAAAACGGACGTATGACCGATTTGTGTCCCTGGAGCCTTCAGCTTTTGAAAAGCAATAACAAAATTCCAGAGACATTAAAGGGGCTTGGGAAGAAAAAAAACACTGAGAAGCAATATATGACAGAGGGATTGACAATGGCACATTGAAAGCAAAAAAGTCGGATATTCAACCATTAGCTTTCGCCGACACATTTTTCTTTGTCTGCCGCCTATCAGTGTTTTCACACTGTCTGTGACCATCTAGTCGTCGAGTGACCGGCGTGTGCATTGCAATGAAGTAATCAATGTCAGTGAATTCCCACAGCACCGTTACTTCTACCAGCAAGCCCTCATAAAATGATGGGAAGCCATCAGCTCGATCTAACATCCAAAGGGAATAGCACACGCCAGATATTGAAGTCTGAAAGGTTGTCCCAGTGCTAAGGAAGGCCCCTCACTGGAGGAAGAAGAAAATGGTCGGAGATTACTCGAGCGAGCGTGTCCTCCCTCGGCACAGCGAAGAACACAAGTTTGCACCTTTGGTCTTTCCCGTTCTGAAGGGTCATTTTTAAGCATGGAGAGGGATGAAGCGAAACAAGCGAGGAGAAGCTGGAGGAAGAGGACCATCCATCACTCGCACTCTTCCCACTCTGCCGTGTTGTGGGCTGAAGATAAAGTTGGCCTTATCTTCAATTAACCCCAGCCGGGACATGCTTGAAGACCTACTCTGTGATGCAAAGGTAAACATCTTGTCGCCAAAGGGTAGGGCTTAAATAGGGCAACCACATGCAGCTGAAGATGCTCTCGTCTATTGTGATGGCAGGGTGTGACCCGGCATTTATTGATAATTAAGCTTTTTTGGGGTATGATGACTATATGCTCTGTAAGGTGACCTTGGGTGTTTTGAAAGGCGCCTCTAAATTAAATGTATTATTATTATTATTATTATTATGAGGGTCGGGTTTGGTTCACACAGAAATTCTAGCATACCAACATGTTTTGGTTAAGTCATCTAAGGCTTTATAACATTTCATATATAATTATCTAATAAAAATGTAAAAGAATAAGAAATAGAAATATAACCTCTACGGTTCTGTCAACATTTCGACTGGATACCGTCAATGATTTGTATCTGAAATGGCAAGAATAAATGCCTGTTCTTCCACGAGTGAAGGCACACACTGGTTGTTCACAGAAATAACGCGATATAGCAGAACATGGGCAACATAATAATTGCTTCAAGGGAGGTTTTTTAACTCTGTGTTAAACCTCTAACATTGGCAGATTCAATATAATATAGAATGATTCTGCCGAAATTGGCCGCTGTGTCTTCCAACGGGTCCTGAAAGATTAATAATGAATCAAGATCAACAGAGATAGCCGCACATTGGCAGGAATCTAACGTGAGTGTGGCATAAGAATAACCTATTTTATTCAAAAGTCTCCACCACCACCATCCAACTCACAATGAGCCAATGCAAAACTATGTAATCCACCTATATTCTATCTATCCTAGAGAGACCCTAAAAAACTCATTTTTTATACATTTATAATTCCATTACTATATATACTCAAAAAAGATTAATCTTAGTAGAGACCAAATAGTCTAATACATTAGTTTGTATATATAAGGACATGTTATGTTTTGACTTAACCTACCACTTAACAATAAATTATAAAAAGAATCATGGTACCAGGGACATTTTGTTTCTTCATGGAACATCATAATGGATTTTAATTATGGACTGATGCTTTACCACTGCATGTTCGCTGAGCTAAAGCCTTTCCCTTTTGCTGCTCTCGGGGATTGTTAGTAAACTGCTACAAGACTAAATATTTATCCTCGCAATTTACTCACAGATTATCCATTCTTTATGTACAAATAATTGTCCCTAATTAACCACTTGTTTTCTTACACAATTAGACACACACACAGACACAGACGCACACACACACACACACACACACACACACACACACACACACACACACACGCACACACGCACACACACACACACACACAAACACACACAACCAAACACAGTGCACCCTTTCCCCTATGCAAATAATGAATGTAAATAAAACTTCAACCCCACATATTTTGACTTTGGGTCTCTTCAGTGTCCTGGAGGGTAATACAGAACCACAGCTGACTGTTATCATGGGTCAACAACTTGAGGACCAACCGCAGCCATTTGGCAATTGATACGTTGACTGCTTCAGAGGCATGATGATCTAAGTTTATACAGGTACTTAGTTGTGGAGAAATGTGGAGGAATGAAGGGTATGGAAATAACATAACATCTCATTGCACAACTTTAAGTCTGGGAGACTAAATGTCTTAAACGTTTAATTTGCCTTGATTATCAAAAACCAATCAATAATATTAACACGCAACATTAATTCATCACAGGATCAGGTACTATTATCATCACATAAATCCTTGCCATAATCATAAATTGTTGGAAGGAGTTGAAGTTGGAACACGAGGCTCTTAAGCATGAGCAGTGACCCCAATACACGGGGCTACACAAAAGACCCAAACCCGGGTTGTAAACAGATAAATATAACAGCTTGACCCCACTGAAATCCCCAGCTTAATTAACGTGGGGTCCCTTCTCAGTAATTTGAAGTCTTCTTTATTAGAAATTTTAAAAGTGCCCTCCTCTGGGATTTCCTCAAGTCACAGGGAAATTGTGGTACAATATGTTTTTAATTTCCCAAGAGGTCCGAGTGTGGCAACTATTTAACTGTGGCCCAGCTTGGCTGAATGAAACTAAGGGGTGTGCTTTAAGAAGGGTGTGTGTGGGGGGGGTACATGAACTATCAGCCAATCTGCCTGGCCCCAGCTTAGCCCATGACAAAAAAGCTGTATGATCCCAGGCCTTATTACCCGCCACGACATATACACTGTGGCACTATCCTGAAATCCTGTTACAACACACATCTGCACTTCATTAGCCGACCTGCATTCAGTCACAGCACTCCCGGCTCACTGAAACGGAAAAATAAATAGGTGACAAAAAACCCAGAAATGAAAATATAACCCTGTGAGGTATTTTAACACAGAGGGAGCGGTGTTGTCATAACAACAGCAATTATTCTGAAATGCACGGCATCAAACCTGTCATTTCTGCTGGGGTTCGGTTTCTGTTGGTTGTTTTGTTTGCTTTATTCTCCCTCCACTTAGTTCCATTTGCGGCAATCTTCACCGAGACGTAAACAACAGTGTCTTCTCTGTAGTGTGTTTAAAATTAAGCGGGGGGAGAGGGGGAGATAAGGCAGAGGGGGGAGAGAAGGGATTCTCTCTGTAGTCAACTCACATTGTCAGGCCTCATGGTTCCTGCACTTGAGCGAGACACCTGCCAATCCCTCAGCACACCACTGATTTGGGATCATCATCAGTGATAAATAAACACATAGAAACAACTTTTTGATATCATGACGGATTGAAATTCTTTTGCTTTTTATGCTTTTAGTATTTCACCAAAGAGCTACGTGCGATCGGAAGCAAAGCAACTCTGGAGTGAAGGAAAGTGGTTTTGGGCCAGCTTCTTTTGCCTTTCAAACGTGGACTACAGATGCTGGCTTCTGATCTGCCTCTAATGCACTGCATCCTCCTCAGGTGACATAGATCAATGGATAAGAAGACATGCTAATACCAGCCTATAAACTGGGGCACTCCCTTATCCACAAAGATTTTCACACACTAACTTGAGTGGTCTTCAGGGCAAATTTTCTATTCCTGTCGGAGCCTTGGGGGGATTAGGCACTTGACTCTAAGCCCCCCCTCCCTCCCCCTCCCACCGCTACCTTCTGACTTCCTAGGACGCCAGCATACCCAGGAGTGACACCCAATGGGCGAGCTCTGCATTTGTAAACGTTGAAATGGTTAAATCTTTTGTAGGTCTTGTGAGAAGAACACAAAATAAAAGGAGGAGGCACGGGCTGGTACTTGTTCTGGTGGGGTTTAGAGATGCAAGTAATAAACAAATATTATAATTGAATACACGGTCCAACTCAAAGCCAATTCTTGATTTGAGTGTTTTGTATGCACTCTTTTTTTAGGGGGGGGATAATCTTTCACGATGGTTTCGACAGATCCACTACCTGGGCCAGCTACTAATCGTTGGCAAAGTTACCTACTTTATTAAGCCTCTCAGCAACAATGGATCTTTTAATGACGTTTTAAATTAGATATTCTGGCCAAAACTCGGCCAAAAGACATAATGTAATTTGTAAAATGTCTAGAAATACACAATTCATCACCCTATTTTCACAATTTTCGCTATAATAACATTTTCAAAATAGTTGATCGCAAGTTTTATTACATTTCGTTGACTCGAGTACCAGTTGCCCCCCCTAGTGGCGATCTACAAATGGGCAAATTAAAACAGGCCCGTTAGGACTCAGCTCAAACCTAGCAGTAGAAGAGATGAAGGAAGGCTGTGCTGGGAAACATCAGTCATGTCTCTCAAAGTAGGTTGCTGATGTGCATAAGAAGAGCTGGCGGGGGGATTGCGGGGGAGTGCGTTTTAGTGTGCCTGTGTGTGTGTTTGTGTGGGGGGGGGGGGGGGTTGGGGGTCGTGCGACAGTAAAGCAAAACGCCTGTCGTATATATTCCTAAAGTATGAGCTGCATCATCCAGGAGTGACAGCCACGGTAATTATAATGCTTCATCTTTTCTTTAGTTCCCAAATTTCTTTTTGCACACCTGGGCAGCAGCACCGAATGAAAGGCAACCAACATTTACGGCCCAATTACTGTGCAACAGAGAAGCTATAAATGAGCCAAACCTAAAGTGCAGGGGAGTTCTTCAGCTTAAAATTACAACTTTCGACTGACATGTTGTAATTTGCATCATTACGTGTAGACAATGTTGGCCTCATTTGTTCTCCCACACAAGGGTAATATATGATATTGAAGAATCCATCTACAGCTTTCATACACTACGAAAAAGTCAGGGTCTATAATGATGATACCCACGGGATGGCCTTTTGTTGGAAACTATTTAAACTATTTATGGTTGACCGGAGGCAAAGTCAGACACACACACTCACAAAGTGAGGTCAGAGCAAGAGGTCACGAGAACAATCTGCATATTTTGGACATTTACTCAAACTTTTAATAACTCATGCACTCTTGACTCCATCCCGCATGTTTTTTCGTATCCTGCTGTGTTAGATTGTAAATAAATAGCAGCCTTGCTCCCTCCCTCCCCAGTATTTTTGTACGTTGTTTCAATAATCCTGGCAACATTTGTCTGCCCTTCAGCCCAACATTAATCACCGTCATGGAACACGCTTGACTTTAATCCACTTCAGCTTGTGCGTCAGAGATATTACTAGCACTCCGAGGTTTTTCCAGTCGACAAACTTCCGTTTAGACCTCAAACCGTCCCGTGTGTTATTTTTCCTACCAAACGGGTATCAGACTAGTCACATGACTGGCGGTAAATAATCCCCACACCCCTCAATCCTTGAACTGTGTCGCAAAACCCCAGAGTTATGACTCAACTGACACACTAAGAGAGGTCGGGATTGGAGATTGTCACAGACTAGAGTGTTGGCGTGTAATTGAATTGGAAAGTACAAAGCCACTGAGAGATCACACTCTGAAATTCCTGAAGCTGGCACATTTGGAAGCAAGTCACGACCCCCGGTAGCCATAAGTGCCATCCAAGTCAAATCCCTTGCTTGCATGTGTCTCTCCGTCAGAGGGGAATCCAAATTCCCCCATCAGTTGCGTGTTGGCGGGCGGCTCGATCCCCGACTGATCACACATTTCCACATACGTTTAGGGATTAGAGAAGGAAGGTTTGTACGATGGCCTTGCCAGAATCCAGGATCCAGCATTTTTTTTGATACAGCAATTTATACTAATTTCAAGGATGGCACTGCAGCAATTTTCTGGATCAATGGTACGTCATAGCTCACTTGGTCAGTAGCCCTCTTATCGCACAAAAGCCCTCCACGACCGGGTGCTACATTACGAGCCCACTTTGGGAAGGGACAGGGGTTCATATTTCACCGTCTGTGGTCCCTGGATGTCTGTCCATAAAACAAACACCATGTTTTTGTTGATGAATATTGACGTTATTGTATTTGAGGACACGTTGTGGAGCAAACATTCCTTATTTTTTAAAGCCAACTCTGATTTGGTAAATGTGCTCCTCTGATGCGCTCCTTCGACAGTAGTCAGAGCAACAGAATGAACACAGATCTAGACAATTTCACTGACCAAAAAAGCCATCTCGTGCTAAAATGGGAAAGCCAAAGCACTTCAAACATAGGCTAATACAGCTTTTGTGTAACCATTGCATAAGCTCAGGGCAACAATAGTGGAACTGCACTGGCTTCAGAAAAGATACTACGTTAGACATCCCCCGGCCATCCTCTTGATTTAGAATTATGTAAAAATATACCGTTCCATTTTTGGGAACTCGTTCCTATATTTTTTTATTGCTATCCAATAACCATGAAACTAAGCTTGGGACACAATGTATTGAGTTTGGCCTGAGACGTGGACACTGTTATTGAAAATAAATATCCTCAAATAATTAGTGTAGAATGGCTGAAGGGTGGCACATTCCTGCACATTATCTCCCGCCAACTTCTCCTTTGAACATTAAGAACTCCAATGTTGCAATGAAATCAAAAGTGATTCAATCTATCTGAGGAACTCAGAAAAGGAAAAGGAGGCAGCAGCACACCAAATGGACAAAGCCGTTCTCAGCCAGTTTTCTTTGTTCGTACTATTGGTAATTCTACCAGTGTCTTTTCAGGTAAAGAACCGACACACACACACACACACACACGCACACGCACACAAAAACACAAACGCACACACACAGACACACATAAGCACACCCATAAGCAACAATTTTGTAAAATAAACACATTGCAACGCTTTCCATTCCCAGGAATGTCCCGACAGCCTGCCCATTTGCTAGGCCATAGCATGGCCATAGCTATTTGTTCCTATGTTTCAATTACCAGGTACAGCGGTGCGAGGCAACAAAGGGTTAAAAAGCAATTTCCCACATCATGACAACTGTACAAATGTACGGTGGCAAAATGTTGGAGGGGAAGGAAGAGGCGCCGGGGGGGAGGGCTGTGTCGGGCGGGCGGGGGGCAGATAAGGGGGTGAAAGAAGCCATGGTGGCAGCAGAGGACTGGAGAGGTTAATCCTGGTGTTTAATCTGCAGAGGTATGGGAAGGCAAGGGAAAGAGGGAGGCGGGAGTGTGCATGGGGTATGGGATGGGGGGGGGGGGCTTATCTTCGACTCCTGCTGCTGTCGCGCTCTCCTTCAGCATCCAGCCTCCCTGACTGACGCTGTGGGATCACTCAGTGGCGGGGTAAGGGAAGGGTTGGGTTGGTGGGTGGGGGGGTGTAGATGGTTGGGTGGAGGCAGCGGGGGGGGGGGGGGGGGGGGGGGGGAGGGAGGCAAGCCAGCTGCACGACTGCCAACTCGACCTCCAGCGATGGAGGGTCCACGATTCCAAAGGGTGCTGCCATGTTTCTGAGTCCCTCCCTCTATGCCAACTAATTCCACTCATTAGTCGCGCCTCTGGGATGTGCTAATTAGCTAATCCAGATTGTGGACTCAAAAACTGTGAGTGCACCAAAGATTAAAAAATAAACACTTTTTTGGAATTGCCATCGTTGCCAACTGCCCCCCCCCCCCCCCCACCCCCCACCCCCAGCTCCCCATGCCGGCCCCATCTGCACAAACCGCAGTAGCGGCCATTTTCTATATCTACTGTCCTAAACCTAAACCCTTGGCTGCAGAATATACCAGATAGGTGTTATCCCAATGTGAGGGACCGTGATGGGTTTTTAGTATCGTCTCACTCAAAAATAACTTCAAAAACATATCAACAGCAGAGCAAAAAAACTAAAAGACCTTGATGGATGGGAGATCAAAATAACAAGTCAACCTTCCCGCTACAACAATGCCTTGGCCACCACACACACGTTGTGGAACATTGCATTGCTCTGTAGCCAGACTGAAAAATATAATTCCCATATGAGGCTTTATTGCTCAGACCTGCTAGAGGAGCTGTGCACATCGTTATCTCTTATGTTTGCGTACGAGCAAGAACAATAGAGAGACAGAGAGCGAGAGAGAGAGAGAGAGAGAGAGAGAGAGAGAGAGAGAGAGAGAGGAAAAGACAGAGACAGAGAGAGAGAGAGACAGACAAATAGAGAGAGAGAGAGAGAGAGAGAGAGAGAGAGAGAGAGAGAGAGAGAGCGAGAGCGAGAGCGAGAGCGAGAGAGAGAGCGAGAGAGAGAGAGAGCATAGAGGGCCGCTGAGGCTTGGCGGTTATATTATAGAGCTGCTTTACTGATCTGGGAGAAAACAAACAGCCTTTGCAAAGCGCCCAGCTGTCCACTGGCCCGAGGCAGAGGGCCGAGGGAGGGAAAGGGAAAGAAGAATCATCACATGAACACGATGCACAGCAAACGTCCTCTATTTGGATACATAGATTTGATATTCATCAAGAAGGTATGGTCCCACTATTTTGTTTAACTGGGGGGGGGGGGGGAATTATGCACAAGGGGAGCTCAGAACTGGGGAGGAGGCAGCATCCTCAGCCCATTTGTCCCTAACCAGCTTACAAACCGATAGGCCCCTTCCAAAGGCCATGGTAATCCAGCGGACTCAAGGAGCTTGGACTGCGTTTCCTAACGCCTCCCTCTCTAGATTTCAGCGTACGAAAGGTCGCCCAGCGGTCAGCCTCGCAATCAAAAAAAGCTAAAGCGTTGCCTGTCTGAGGGAGAGTTTCTAGTTAAGTTGCTTGATATATCCGACGGCGGTGTTCGTGGATTAACGTGCTGCTCTACAACTGATCAGTGTACGCCAACAATGGGCACACACAGTTCTCAGTTAGGTTCTCAAACTTATCGTGCTGCTTCTAATCTTTCTCAAGAGACTGTAAACCCCGAAGCTTGCATATCTCCACCTCTTCAAAAGCTAGTGTGCCTAAAACTAAGTAGTAAGCATCCCAACAGTTTCTTACGTTGGACCTTTATGCAGTTAGTACTCCCAGTGTTTTTGTTTGGTGTTGGGTGTTTTGTACGTTATCGAAAACGTATTATCAATGACACACACAGTTGTTTGAAAATGAGTTTGAAAATGACCTCAAGCCTAATAGAAAAATGGTGCATTAGTTGTACCTTCTTACTGCTATAAGAAGACCCCTAGCGGCTGATTGCTTCCTGTCATTGGGGAGCAGCTATACCAAGCATCTGTTTAACATTTATTCTAGAGGCATATATCATTTATATACAAATATATACCACCCATCAGTAAATATTCCACAATGATATGCACATTGAACCCAATGCCAAACATTGACATTTTTGCATTGGGACAAAAGTGAATTTACATAAAATGTTGACAAATATACCGTTGTTGTAAAGCATTACCTCGAAGCACAAAGTCAGACAATTAAATTGGGTTCACAATAAATTGCCACATTTCTTATTTTTTTATATAAATGAATGAATGACAAGGAATGCAATTCCTTTAATTTAGATGTTCAACATGCTTCTCTCTCTATTTATACAGACAACATAAATGCTAGAAGCTTCGATGCTTAACAAAAACAAATAAACAATTTTGCAACCCATGCCTCCAGCTATAAAAACAATTACAAGAAAAAATCTATTTCTTCATATACACCTGTTCTTTCAATGACTTTATTAACACACTTTCATTGACTGGTGAAGGTCTTAACTTTTACTATCCATTACGTTTTTTTCCTTTTTGAATTACTTGAAATGGGAGAGAAAATGCCTGGATATAATCCAGAACACCATTTGCTGATTTCTTCTAGGGTATTCCTTCAGAAGGTGATCCACTGCCAAGCTAATGTTTAAGGGATGCAGAGCCTCTGTGTGAACCTTTCTTTAGAAATGAGCTTCACAGCGGAGTCAACAGTTAAAATAATGCACTCACAGCCCCGGAAAATCCCCTCAGGTATTGTCACAGTTTCCACACTGTCGGTCCACAATTCATCTCCAGCGGTACGCTCCCAAAGATGCCCTGACAGTATTAGAAACCCGGCCAACATTTGCAACATTATGAGAAAGACACTGGCCTGGAGAACAGCATTTCCAGCTGTGATCGTCTCGTTTTTCCCCCCGCGTTTACAACTAGTTTTGTATATCCCTGTCACTCGTCCATCCCTACGGGAGTGGCATGGCAGACGATTAGTTGTGCAGCCGTTCCTCCTGTCGTGATTGAGGGGCGGGCCGTCTCTGTCCCGCGGTACACGGACACCCGCTCAGCGTGCTAATGCAATGGTGATGGCTAATGACAGGTGTATTAAGTGATCATGGGCTTTTAATGGCCGCTGACGGTCAGACGCAGCAGCAGGGAACAGGGGGAAGAGCGCTGGAGGCGGGGGACACAGCAGCTGTCTGCCTGCCAAGCAGCCAGCTTGCAGCCCCATGGCCTATTGAGCCTTTCCCACATGCCGGCTACGCTTCTCCACGACCGTTGATTACTGTAAATCACGTCCTCGTTTAGGAACACAGACACAGACAGACACCGTGGCAAACAAACACACACACACCCAGTATCTGTGTCAATGTCCCTCGATGGCGCCTCTTAATAGTAATGATATTGTGAACGCTGTTGTGAACGCTTCAGCTCGTTATGGGTGAATGTTTCAGCTCTTGTTAAGGGGGAATGGCAATCGACATGGGGTTGTGTATTGGGTGTAGAGAGTGTCTGTTTAGTGATTTTTTTTGTTTTCTATGGGGCAATGTTCGGCTATAGGGCGTAATATTAGTGCACAATTCAACTTATCAAAATGTCCCCCTTCATTGTTCTCAAATAAGAGAAGAACAATAAAGGCCTTGAATATTTTTTATATACTGAATAAGCATTTGATTAATTCTACTTGTGTCAAAAGCTTGATTCTTCTGACAAATGTACTTATTGCTTTGGATAAAAGCGTCTGCCAAATGCCATAAATGTAAATGTAATAATTCCAAAGTACAAGATTAGACCATATATTACGCTATATTACACCGACATGCATTTTCAGCAATCCACACGGAGGAAATATATTGCGAGTGGGTAGGACAAATTCATAAAATGATGAGAGAATGGATGTCAAATCCCGGGTCAAATCCTTCCCCCAACGATAAGTTAAATCTGCAGCTTTGTGGTAAATAACACGACAATAGATGCAACCCTGCACCTTTTCAGCCCGCGGTCAAACTGCGTGGGGTTCAGAAGGTGGCAGAAAACGTATGGTTTATACTGCAGGTAAATTGGCATAACGAGAGACATGCCATGGATTCTAAAATAACAATAAACGCGGTTGGAATGGGGGAGCAGATGAATCACCTTTGAACTGCGTGCTTCAGAGAACACAGCGAAGAGTGCTCTCGCTCTCTCCCTTTCTTTTTCCTTTGGCAAAGAACTTGTTTTTTTCCCTCCCATCTCCCTGCGATTCCTCCTGGGGAAGGTTCTAAACCACATCCAAACACCCACACACTCGGGTTTGTAAGATCTGTGCCTCTATAAGTAATATCCCGGTGTAATGTTTCACTGTAGCCTAACAATGCATTTAGTTTTTTTTTCTTCCGTTGTTATGTTTTGTTTTGTGATGCTGCTATGCAACCATTTCTGCCTCCACCCCTACACCACCGCCGCAACCAACAACCCTTACCCCCAGGAGGGCGGGGTGCTGGCTGGGCAGAGTTCGGTAGCGTTGACGGCAAGGTCTTCCTGATGCAACGGCTATTTGACAACAGCAGAGTGAGACACAGGTCACCCGGGCCTCGCTCACACCTCCATCCTAGCCTCTGGGGTAGGGGAGAGAGAGGGAGAGAGAGAGAGAGATGTAGAGTGTGTATGACTCGTGTGTCTCTTGTTCAGCATCCATCACGTAAGCCCACATCAATTCAGGCTCTGGATCAATTCATTTCCCTTCTCTTGGTAAATTCACATATTTCATCAAGTCGTGTTTGAAATGCCAGCACTTTCATTGATTTCCGTTAGGGTCTGCTCACATCTTATGATTAAGGCCACGGCCACACTGGGCAGGTTTTTTGAACCTTGGTTGAGTTTAACACACTCCGCTGCCTCCCCATGAGATTGTTGTGAAACCAACCGCTTTGGAGTTAAACTGTGGTCTTTCTCCTATTTAATTGAACTGACGGACATTAAAATAGGAAAGGAAAGTGAGACACACATCGCCCCCGATGCCCTCACTCATCCCCGTCCCACTTGCCTTGCGTGCTTCTCTTTGGCCGGTCACTCAGACTTCAGGAGATAGTGGAAGGTGCAGAAGGGCGGACCCATTTTAAAGAACAGGGAGGGCCGAGGTTTAATCCCCCGTTGCAGAGCAGGACGGGAGCGGGGAGCGGGCGAGGCATTTCATCCTGACGGCAGAGAGGACGCGCACTAAGAGCCGGGCCGCCGGTCCAGGGGACATACTTGAATGTCACATTGGATCACATCACGAAACCCTGCAGTAAGGTCAGCATCCAAACGCCCCAGAAACTTCAGCGGTCATACAAGCTGCGGCAGCCCGAGCTGCTGCTGGTGGTGGTGGTGCTTGTATTGCTGGTGGTGGTGGTGCTGGTTGTGGTGGTGGTGGAGGTGGTGGTGGTGGTGGTGGAGGTGGGTGCACTCGCAGAACACATCAACCCTAGGGAGCCGGTCCAGCTTCCAGGGAAACGTCTTCACTTTTGCTTCGGTGTATCTTGTTGTTTTTGTATTGAGGTGAGATAGAAGAGGGTGTCTGAACTGTAATTGCTCCAGCCATTATCAATTAATTGTGCAATATAAGATGAATACATGTTCAAGTGGCTATGTCTAGCTATGTTTGTTGATATCGTTTGTTGTAAAAGAAAAAAGAAAAAGCCTTCTCCGCCCCCCAATTGAGTATCCATGGAAACACGCCAACAGGTTGTGTGCTGGTAATGTGCACATTCTGATATTGATTGATAAAATCAATTCCCTGAAGTGTTTACTTTGGCTCCAATTTAGTCTCCATATATTTTAAATGCTGTCATTCAGACAGGGGTTGATATTTAATATTACTAAAACATTGGAAAAACAATCTAACCGCAATTCAGAGCTGTAATATGACTGTGAATGCACATGCAACCTATTGAATTGCTGAGTCTGCTCTATTGTATAGCGTCTGGGGGGGAACAGTTGTGATAACAAATTTGACAAAAGCCTTTGCAGCTTTCCAAAGAACCTTAGACAAGGCCTTGCCATCTCAACGCAACAAGAAAGCCAAGCAAGGTGTAATCCAGTATGGTTTTCCATCAAAAGGATTTTTTCGACCAAAAATAATCAACAGAAAGGTTTTGTAATCAAAATATCACAGATCAAAGTAAAGGGTTTCTCTATCACAGGTGCTGTACAAAGAGATTGTGTCAGAAAGGTTAAAAATATAAAGAATATATATTTTTTCTTTTTCTTTTACAAATGTCGCACAAACACACCCGTGTCCCCTGTTCCTCGGTGAGTGTGTGAAGGTGCATTGCTTTTATCAACAACATGTAAGCAACTTTAATAAATGTCAGCTAACAAAGCTATTGCTTTGGAAATGCATAACCCTCCCTCAACTTGAATACAATCAGGCACGAACCGGGCGCGAGCGCACACACACACCCACACACACACACACACACACGCACACACACCTCATTAAGAGCACTATGATCTCCCTTCCTGGCAGCAGTATCAGTAAAGGCTTGTGAGGGAAATGTTGCCCAGGGAGAAGGTCATGGAAGTGATGATGAAAATGAGCTGTCCTGATTGATTTTAGTGGGGGAAAAAAAGACGACAGAACGGGAGGAGTTGCCAGGGGCTGGACACAGGCAGCGTCCTTTTGGTGCGGGAGAGAGAGGGAATACTGTGAGGTAGGAAAGGGGCACGCTTTTTTTACTCTGCATTCCCTGGAAAACGTGAACAGAGACCACTGGTTCATTTCGTTCATTTCAGCACCAACACATCCAGACGCTTGTTTTGTTGGAAATTAGATTTCTTCAATAGCTTAGAGAAGGCGACAACTAAAGCCAGAAAATACAGTTGGTGGGTAGTTAGAACAACGGGATCCCATCAGTTTGTCGAGGACCTGATGCTTTTATTACATAAGTAGATCAAACTCACAGGGGTCGGTCCGTGCTGTTGTGGTGATGGTGCTTCCGGAAGTCATGCATTTGCATTGATCGCATCGTGTAGCACTGGGAGTATGAAATTGGAGACGCGGCTATTACAGTGCTTATAATAATGTTCCCATTTAATTACATGTGGTTTTGCTAATGGGAAAAGCAGGTGTGCGAATGTGTTTGTTTTAAAATAAGTGTGTGAGAGTGTGTGAGTGTGTGTGTGTGTGTGTGTGTGTGTGTGTGTGTGTGTGTGTGTGTGTGTGTGTGTGTGTGTGTGTGCCTATGAACCCCTGACCTCTTGTTGTGTTTAACAGCACCGCGGTCGAGCCAGGGCCGTTAGCTGTTTCCCAGAAGACGGCAGCCAGCTGCTAGAGGCTAATGCTAATTAGCATCGGAGAGACACACAGCCTTTAAAAAGGGTCATGGAAAAAAGGTCACAGTGCTTTAAGATAATTACTTTACATGTGGAAACAGAAGCTATGAAATGTTTATGTGATCGCTGCCCCAACCCCCCCACATGCAGAACATGCTTCTTACCTGCTCTGAAACATGATGGAGCAGGTTATGTTTGGACAAGCTTTTGATGGACAACTTTGGGCTAAAAGGTATGAAGCCCCTTCTGCTAATTTCTCCATCTGTTAGTTTAGTTTTGCAAGGTTGTTTCCTGACCGAGGGACCGAGGGCTATATCCATCATTTGTTTTAATGTGAATACAGAGTGTACCACTTTTAAATTCATCAACTCTAACCCTGGGCCTCCTTTTATAAAACTCATTTTTCATTTGGATAAACACAAACACTGGGTGACGAATACATCAGGTCCAAGACAAACAAAGAAAAATGAACTGATCTGAATGATTGCGAAATGTTGCTCAAGAATGAGAACGTAATAAAATAGCAATCTTCACAAAGAAAGCAACGAAAGAAATACAAAGCAGCACACCGTGTTTTCCACAGTTATGGCATTATTCGACTAGACAGCATTTAGGGCTTCAGGTTAATACTAATAAAGTTACACTGTGTGATACAGACTACACAACATCACTTTATATCAAGGAGAACTATCACATAATACGGTTAACACATAGTTGTCTTGCTATTGTTCCATTAAATGTTTCCACAAAGTTGAAGCAGCATTGATTTCAATCAAAGGCTGTGTGTTTACGTGTGTTTGTACGCCAATAATTGCGAAGCTCTTTGTTTAAAGGCTAATGCCCTGTGTGGAAAGAGGGCACGGTTGGCGTGCAAAGCTCAGTCACTGGTTGCTCTTGATCGACTGCTTTCCGGAGCAGGTGTTACCTGCCGTGTTCTGGAGGTTGGGGGGGAGGGGGTGACCTTCCCATTCTGTCCTCAACCGCTCTCCTGTCTACTAGCCCCCCCCCCCCACGTCCCCTCACGTCAAGACACAATCCTCCCAGGGCCAAACAGTGCCATGGCCGTTCAACGCTCTTGTCCTGTCAGCCAAGGAAACATCCCCAGAAATGGATGTCTAAGTCCACCAATCCCCCTCCCTCCCCCCCCCCCCCCCAACAACCGACCCCAAGCATCCAACATGCCCCCCCTACAAGCCCTGAACGTCTACTTCGACGCTATATTTGGTACGCAATTTCAATGAAATGCACTATTTTTAGAGTTTGTTGAGGAAATTTGAGACAGACATCGTACACGGACAAACAACCAAAAAAACGCAGTCTCAAATGTCCAAGTCCATACTTAAAGGCACCCAGTGCAACTTTATGTAAACATTCAATGAAAAATAAACATTCAATTTCTAGTCTTTTTTACACGTAGTAAGTTTCAATAACTCCATACCATTACATATCGACATTCAAGGAGCAAAGATGAGACGTCGCTGTGTGGTGAGAACTGATAGACTGATAAAATCGTAAACAACAACAATCGCCGGTGGGGAGAAGCCATTTTTCCATTGACTGGAAGCCTGCTTTATTATTGTAGGTTACAAAAAATAAAGAAAATGGCTGCATTGTTGTTGTTATCGATTTTCTATCAGTTCTCACCACACAACGACGTCTCATCTTTGCTGCTTGAATGTCGGGTATGTAATGGTATGGAGTTATTGAAACTTACTACGTGTAAAAAAGACTAGAAATTGAATGTTTATTTTTAAGCCTCGAAAGTTGCACTGGGTGCCTTTAAGTCTAGAACAAGGTAAAAACGTATTTTAAATGACTAAAATAACGGATGAGTTTAGATATCACTTCAACCGCTTTTAACCATTCAATTGCTGTGGACAATGCAACCGTTAGCATCATGCCCCTCCCTGTTTTCACGGCTGTGACAGCTTGGTTTGTTTACCATCGTGCTTCCCCCCCATCACACCTGTGATCTGCGGCGAGTCAAAGGCTAAGGCAGTTTAGGAGGGCTCAGGATGGAGAGACATAACCTCACAGTGAGAGATAGCGCTGAGCTCACGACGAGATTGGAGTGTACATCCATGTCACGCAAAATCAACACAAGCTCTCCTGCAGACACCCACACGCACACACAAGAACACACACACACACACACACACACACACACACACACACACACACACACACACACACACACACACACACACACACACACTCTATGGTTTGTGTTTGAGGCCCAAGCAGTACATCAACATGAGATGTTGGAAAATTGACAATTTTTAATCTGTTGGTCTTCTCGCCGGGATGTGATCTACTGCGCTGCAGACGAGGACAGAGAGGAGGGGGCAAAACATAAATCTATGGAGGTCGTAAAATAAAAAAATAAACATTTCCAGCAGTGATTTGCTTTTTCATGCCAACTCTAGCGATGATGTATTAATGACCCGTTATCCCCGGAGCACACAACGACAATAAACAATAAACAGCTTTTTCTTTTTTAACATGATCCAAAAAAGGATTATTAAATACCACCAGCACGTAACCCCATATCAGGCATGCAAGACCTTGACAAACAGAGGAAGGAGGGATATTTTGCACAGGAAAAGGATCTTAGAAGCCTGTTCACAGCAGCTTCCTGGAGAACTTAATCAAAGATGTCAGCTTAAACTGGCTAACCAGGCATGAAAGTACACTCTAACTCAGTCATTAGTGATATGGTAACGAAATGAATAAACAACAAAGCTAAATCAATAGTATCCCATGTCTTTGGTTCACGGAACGTGCCACACATTACGGCGGTACAATCAACAGTTAATGTCGTCTGGGGGATTTCAACTAACCACAGACGGTCACAATCATTGTGAGATAAGCATGGTACTGGTTTTGGTTATTGTTCGATTTTTGCGCTGCACCTAAGATTAGTGTTATTGTTGCGCTGCCAGATATATTTTTTCCATGAAAAAGAAAAATGGAACGTACGTGCCACATTGGATATTTTTTTCATTCCAACAAGGAAATAACAAATGCTGTGTGTACAACAGATTAGGAAGTTGCGGTGAGGACAAACCTTCTTTGTGAAAATCAACAAAAAACTAACTAAACGGAAACATTTCGGTTGGCCTAAATGAACATCGGCTCATGACAATGCTAAAACGATTAACGTTCCACAGGCTGGAAAATATGTGAATAAATAAAGCCAAAAAAAATAAAAAAATAATGAACGCCAAAGAAAAACAGAAATCCCATTAATATGTTTGCGACCAAGGCAACCGTCGCGTTAATGGCAACGCAGCGCCGCGGGCGCGTTGGTCTGGATGTCTATTTCAGTATGATGCAAGGGAACGGCGACACAACAAACCACACTGCAAGCCAGTGTGAGATGTGTTACTTTGGGCTCCACAGAAGGGAAGACCAGGGAAAGCGTCTCAGCAGGTCAACAGTTCTAACTGGCACATCTAACTTTTGAAATATTACCTTCAAACAAACAAAACAAGAGTTGACAGCAAAGAACAGCAGATCCCATGAAGAGGAGGCATTGAGAGAAAACAACCACAATGCCATTCATGGTTATGTTTTTCTGTAGAACCTTTTATATATTGTCACGAAAATACTGTCCAGACAACATATAATCCACAGAAAACACGGACACACACGACGGGAAGATACAGTACTGCGAGGTGATATTAAAAGGATTACGGCGATACGGCCCAGTGGGGCACGATTATATGACTTGTTGCTAAAGGTCAGTCCGTCGTGTCGCTGATCTGCCTTTCGTCCGTCTCAGTGGCAATCTGCTTTAGATTACCTAATTATGTCGATGATCGAATCAAGCGCACCCCTGAGCCCCGGGAGCTCATCCGGAGCCGGAGCTGCTTATGCTGAGTCACGGTGGGGGGGTGGGGGGGTGGGGGAGGGCGCGCGCCGGGCGCTGTCACGTCAGACCCGACGCCAGCCCCGTCCGACCTGACGGGGACCCCGGGGGGGGGCGGCCGAGCCCACAGGTCAGGGGCCCCGTCCTGGACATATTATTAATTACATTGAGGAAGATGGAAGCGTCAGGCAGGGCCAGTGTAATGGAAGAGAAAAACAGGTGGTTGGGCTTCCACTCTCACCACTGATTTGCCTCGGTGCAATCTTCCACCGCGCTACAGCCCTACCTTGTTTCGGCTCCCGTGGTTCTTAAAGATCCAAAACCTCTAGTAGGTATCGATGTTAATCTTGGTGAAAAGAATAGTACTGCCGTTTTTCTTTATTCTGCCTTTCCAATATGAACACAGAGATGATAGAGTGGTATTGTAATGAACGTCACGTTGAGGATAGAAATCAAACAGTCCAAAAGAAGTGTATTGAATAAAACATTACAATTGATTTGAAGGAGTCAAACCCTACCTTTTGCATGCTGTTTTAGGGGAATGGTAAACAGAGCATAAAAGCAGTCACGCTAGCTGCTAATGGTAAGGACGGCACAGGGGGAAGAAACCCCAGCACTCAGAATGTTCTTAAAGGAAAATAAAAGCAATAAAGCCTTGACATTTACCCCACTGAGATCTGCCAGATTAAATAGGCCTGGTGAATGGGAAATCAATGTATGACGCTTCCACGGAGGAACCGTACAAAATAACAATATCACATAAAAGCATTGGCTGTTGTGGAGAGGTCGGTTGGGTTTTCATGCAAAACAGCTTTAGCCCTGTTCAAATGTGTATAATATATTGAGAAGGTTGTTGCTTTAAAAGTAAAGTACCAAACAATAATAATCCTAAAAAAATACATATAATATTGTTTTAATATGCCAATTTGGGTGGTTGAAATTCAACACTTAATATAAATTGTGATGAGTAATGGATGGTGTTGGGTGCTTTAATTACATCCAAATCCTCGGTTTTGAGAAATATTCTAGGTGTGTGTGTGTGTGTGTGTGTGTGTGTGTGTGTGTGTGTGTGTGTGTGTGTGTGTGTGTGTGTGTGTGTGTGTGTGTGTGCTTGCGTATGTGCGTGTGTTGACAACCACCCGTATAATTCGAGCCATCATTAACCTCTCGCTGCCCCTTATTCAACTTCACAATCCCTAGGATTCAGAGGATTAATTCAACATTTACATAATTAGGGTCAGCAATAGACAAACAGCACACAAGTGAAAAGTGGCCCGCCATGATCGCTCTGGCACTTCATAGGTCCCAGCTGCCCTGAGGATCTGTCATCCAATCAGGAGGCAGATGGATTAAGAATATGCCGCCCGGTGACATCCTGCTTCCATCATGCAAACAGCATCCCTTTTTCGGTTTGTTTCTGCATCCATGCATGCATCCCTGCAAGCATGCCTGCATGCATGGCACTACACTCACATACAAATGCAAACAAAAGGGGGGACACTTACTGGAAGTCAATATGTGCATTAAACCGGATCGATCCGTGTGCAGCAGTTGCCGTTTATCACTGCATCATTGAGGAGTGTCACCAAGCACAGCCTTGAGGTGATTACACGTTTGATTAATGGCGGTAGCGTTTTGCACATGATCTCATTGCATAACACTGGCTATGAAGGGAAGGGAGGAGGGTCAATAAACTGTTAGATCAAGGTGTAAGAGGTTCCGTAAGAAAAAAAAATCGATATATTGAATTCTTAATAATATTACGTACATCTTTACATACATTTTGTAGCCGGAGCCATTGCATATGCATGTGCATAAAACCAAACGACGTTGGCTATGTAGGCCATTTCTGGAAATATGTAAATGCAATGCACACACAAGATATTATGCATTCCCATTGTAAAACGGAGAAAAACATTGCCAAGAGTCAAAACAATAACAATAAAATGACGGTTAATGACTTAATGGAGTGTAAAATTGGTATTTGGACTTTTTGGAAAAACACCAGCTTTGGATACGCATAACACACAAGCTGTTTGAAAAGAGAAAGAAGACAATTTTGAAGGTCGAAGATAATGGAAGGATATTTCATCACAGTCTTCCATTTTATCGAGATTGCAGTATCGAACAGTGAGGCCTAATCAGCTCATTTGGGGTTTAACACTTTAATCTTATCAATCTGATCGGAGGTGATGAGTTAGCTCACTGGGTCTATGTACATCTTGGCATTAAAGCCCTGATTCCCTCTGACCCATCTGTGTGGTTTTATGACCCGGCTTGTTGAATAGGACGCCGGGCCCCCATACCACCAAATGAGGCGCATCTCTGTTCCTAGACGTTTCGCTCTCATCAAATACTCTGACGCATCTCTTGAATATTTATGAACAGCGGATGCCTACATGTTCCATTTTGACATAAAGCGGACACTCATAAGTGAATTCTAATGAACAAATCACCATCCGCATGGGCAGAAAAGTGTTGTCCGTGTCGCTTCCAGCCCACGACAGCCCCTCTCGCTGCATCTCATTGACCACCTGCCGCTGATATGGGGGGGCGGCCCCAGTGGGGGTGGGGTTGTGTCAGTGAAATGTGTCTCTCCTTGCCTTTTAAATCATCTTCATGGGTCGTACACAGAGAGCTCTGCGTGAGTTCGAGTGAACAGAAAAAAGAACGTAAACTTAACAAAAACTTGCAAGTATGTGATTTCCGTGGAAGGATGTGTAGGGGTGTGTGTGGGGTATGTGTGAGTTTGTGTGTGTGTGTGTGTCTGGGGGGGAGGGGGGGGTGGCTGGGAGGCCCAGGGAGATGAGGGGGGCGCTGGCTCCGGCAGCCCTCGGCACTGGGAGTTACCGCAGCGCTATTAGGAAGACACTTCAAACGGACAATGGATCCAAGGAGTTGAAAATATAATCTCCAAAAACCTGTTGACTACTCGGGTCTGCTTTAGAAGTGCTAATTAGGAATATTGATCCTATATCATAATGTTTTTGGAAGAGGAAAGACAAGCCCCCCCCCGCAACCCCCTAAGCTCCCTCCACCACTCGCCATGTAATCTACTCTGAGAACGGGCGTGGTGTCAGCACTTCTTTCTGTTGGCGAACGGCCACATATGCCTTAACGCCTCCCTTTGATGGACCAGCGGCCGCGCGAGAGGAAACCTCCCGATCAACCGTCAGGGCCGAGGCGTTGTTCACAAACATCTCTCCTTCTCTTCGCCTTCTCATTCAATCTCTTCCGTCGTCCCCCCTTTCACTTGGCCCTTAAAAAGGCTGTGGCTGATGTCATCCCAAATATCGGAAGTTTAAACGGAGCGTTGCCTCCGGGGGCCAAAGTGGTCCAATGATTGACAGGCCGGCGACAGGAAAACAAATGCGAGCCTTCATCAAACTGGGCATTGGAGCACCGCGGCCAACCCCAGGCATCGGTGTTGAATTGCTAATTTGTTTGTGAGAAAGGGGTGGGTTGGGCTGGAGCAGTGCATCCATCCATCTATCTCTCTATATATCTAAATACAAAGAGAACATAGCTGTCACTGGCCAAATGAATATATCTACGGTAAATATAAAGAATAAAATAAGGTTTATTATTATCCACAACATGGATCAGCATCTCCGGTGCCAGGACTGGGCATTAGGAGGACAATGACAGGCCGGGCCTTGAGAAATGGCTCACGGAGACCTCAGCGTACTCTCAGGGTCCGGGAGGCTGGTGAGTTGGCCGCTTCCTTTGATCTTCTCTGTGTTTGGATAACTATGAGACTGTCAGTAAAGCACACGTGTGTGTTTGTTTGCTTGTGTGTGCGCTTGTGTGTGTTTGTTTGTGTGTACGCGCGTGCGCGCGCGTGCGTGTGTGCGTGTGTGTGTGGAATAATGTTTAAAAAGAGATGAACAGGAAGAAAGAGAGGCCAACAAAGGTAAGGGCAGAATTTTCCAGCCATTGAGTGCAGACTATAAACCATTTGTTTGGCTGTCTATCGGGAACATTTGTACTTTTGCAGTCCATTGGAATTACAATGCATCGAATAATCAGTAGAATACTCTCTGCTCTGTTGGGAAAGGGTAAAATGTTACAACAAGTAGTACTCGGCTTGGATGAAAGCTGAACTTGGTGAATCAGTCAAAAGAGGTATGGAAATATGTCAATCAACTTTTGAATAAACCAAACTTTATCTATGCCAAGCAACACATTGCCGTCAAATCCTGTCAATCATTAGTCCAATAAAGATCATAGAAGTGTGTGTGGCAGGATGACTTTCAAAGGAACTGGATTGAAGACGCAAGGCAGTCTGTAGCAGCTACAAATCTCTTAGACATGCTCATTAACATTGTTTCATCCTCAGCCAAAAGGTATTTAATATGTAATTGTATTTTCAATAAATCTCATGAATATGTAATTGGGTAATTATTTAATATAAAAAAATAGTAGTATGGTTGTGTTGGTTTGATTTGACTTAATATCCTATGAATCTAACCTTCCATTTTCAGGATAAAAGGGTGTAGTTTCCTGAAAGCTTACATGCAGATTCTGTGATGTTTCATGATTGATAAAAAATAAAACATCTATGTAATATATTTGGCCATGCATGTTTCTCTGCAGAAAATCATTGCCACTTATTATCAATTGAGGAGGTATTTATTCAGTGTTAACGAAACAAAATATAAAGATGAAGACCAAAGGTTGTCATGCCCAGGTTGGTAACATGAAACTGTGAACCAGCCGGGTAGACGCTGTGCAAGCTAAGCAGAAACTTTGCACACATTTAAGCAACACATTTATTTTAGTTTTTGCTCCTACAGGCTCAAAGAAATACACTAGAATAATATTATAGTACAATATTATAGTACAATACTACTGCTACTACATACAAAAATCTGTTTCAACATTATTATTTTTTTAATTTAACAAGCAAGACCAGTTGCTTATTACATTTTCTTTTTGACATCAAACTGAATCATATCAAAAAACCCTTTGTATCACTTTAAACACAAATATGTCAGTTCAACTAACGAGACTTGGACTTTGATTTGAAAAAGTAGGCCATGTCACATCACATTCTACCGCCCAGCTGTAACTAAAGAGGCCATCGTGAATCCAAATATCACACACCTGGATCCTGGTTGCTTGATGTTTTTTCCTCCCTTAAAAAGTACTGCTCATTATTGTACACACATTTTCTTGAATCAAACTTACTGTATTCGACACCAGTAGGAGAATAAGTCGAGGCTAATAGAAAATAATTCCTGGTGGAGAAATATAAACTACCATTTTTGAAGATGTGAGCAAGGGTTTCTAGAGAACAACAACCAGTATTTTTCCCATATAAACAGAGCCTGAGCCAGGGTCCTCTTTAATTCAAAGCGAGTCTGCTCCCACTGGGCTTGCCCTGATGTGAAGTAGGGCCCCAGTTTACATTCAAATCATGAGCTTCCTGGCTACTTTCAAAAAAAGAAATGTCAGGTCATTATAGATTGGATTTTTCTTTTTTTTAAGGAATACATGAAATCTTTATTACCCACAAGACTATGCAGCAACAGAGGTAAGACACCTTTGGAATAATTCATGGTGCCTTCCTTTCTTTTCTTGGCCCACTCTTTTTTTTCTCTATATATATCAATAGATATTTATTTATTTAATTCACAGATGCTTTTACATGTGCGTGGGCCCATCGTGTCAGGGTCACTGCCAAATCCCATTAGGGCATGATCAAAGTTCCCGCAGCCAGGGGGACTACACACGATCATTTCACACAGCAAACGGATTAAAGCTCCGTCACCTCGGCAACGGGCGGGCTCCCCGGCTCCGGGTCCCTCACCTGGACCCCTGTCGCCATTTGGACTGTTCCCAGAACTGTTGTAATCTGAAAGATGGTTTCAGCGAGAGAGGAGATCGGGGGTTGTACCGGGGTGCAAGATGGATGGGGAGATAGATAAAGGATGTGGAGAGAATCACTGCGGCAGGGGTTGATCAACAGATCTAAAGTAGAGAGCAACGGGAGATTGTTGTGGGAGCTGTTCCAGGGTTCATTCGTCAGGGCTTCCTCCTGCCCCAACGGATGCATCACATCACTGCCAGGTTCAAATCCCAAATAAGATGTAGTGCACAAATCTGTAACAGGAGAACCCTTCACACACACACACACACACACACACACACACACACACACACACACACACACACACACACACACACACACACACACACACACACACACACACACACACACACACACACACACAGTTTTTTTCTCCAGCATGCTGGATTTAATAACTGAAAACTGCACTACACAATTTATCTTGATGGAAAAGTTGGATTTGACCGAAGCCTGCATTTTGCATCCATGATGAAAAAGGCAAAAGCATGTTATTTTAAGATGTTACTTGAGCAACGATCTCAGGATCCCCATGTTCTCCCACGTTACATTGAGCAATGCCGTTTTTTATTTACGCAGTACAAGAAAGAAGATACACTACCGTTCCTACAAAAAAAGCTATAATGGAGATATCACCCCAAGGTAAACTCACATCTCCCATTACCATTCACACACAGCATCAATACGACTCACATGTATGTGTCACTGGCGTTTTCACCCATGCATGCATTCATTCAAATGGAAATGTGTTTTTCACTACTCCCAAGGGACATCTATTGGACCTGACAATATAAAGAACCATTTTTGCATATTACAAACATTGACCATTTATAAGACTCTGGAAGATTGAGGTGATGGTTTGGGCCAAAGCCATCTAAGCATGTCCATTTTCAATCAAATTACTTGAAAACAGCACACCTTCAAGGTCACACACACCAAAGCAATATTTTAACGGGGTGAAAATCAAGTCTTGCTTCAGAGTTTAAGGTAACAAGGAACAACACAAACTAACAATTTCCCCGGTTTCATCCATCCTGGGGATGGTAATGGTGGTGTTTGGGGGGGGGGGGGGGGGGGGGGGGGGGTGGGGGGGGGGGGGGTGTGGTAGGGGGGGGGGGTTAAGGTAGTGTCATGTTTCGGGAATGGGGACAATAAAGATGGGGTGACAGCAGGGGAGTCTTTGCTTGCGGAAGTGTCCACTGGATTACTCAGTTTCCCACTGTGGGTGTTTATTGCAATGGCACTCACTTAGAAGCAATCACAGAATCTTTTTTTTGTGGTTTTCACTAGGCTATTCTAGGGCCCTATTCTGTTTCCTCTGTGCCAAGATGTGACCCTGTTCTTCTACGGCGCAGTCCCATCGTACACTAATGCACGTGCATTATAGTATTAGTATTATAGTATAGTATAGTGCTTGAAATGTAGACCATCGCAACACAGTAATACCGCAACATGCGTGCAAAGTATTTAAGAAGAAGCCATCCTCTATGATTAGAATGGTATAAACGGATAAATAGAATAGGACTGTGACTTCAAACCAATTTTCCTGAATGGAGCGATGTGGACAGAAGTCCTTCTCATTCAGGGTGGACCGCACACAGGGCCTCCCTTCTGCTCTGTGATTCTGATTGCTTTGTCCAGCCTCCACCAGCGCTCGCACCCTCTAATGACATGCTAATCCATGGCAAGTTATGCCGGTGTTGGGAAGAGGGGAGGTTTTATTTATTCAGGGGTATCTGTTCTGTACACAGCCCATGTCTGAGATGAGCCCTATCGTCATGCCTAACCAGCATCAGAGGTTGAGGTGGGGTTAAGGTGAACCCTACTGGGGTTCGTTATGGTATTGCAGAAAGGCTTGATTCTTGTACAGATTTCATTTAAAAGTCAAGAAGAAAATAAGAGGGAATTTTAATTATGAAAATGTATTGTTTTTATTGTTAGCTGTAGCCTATATCTGTTAAACATTGATTAATCTTTGCTGGTGGCATCAATGGTATTGGCCAAGGAGTTTCAGCTGTTTGTTTAGTTAAAAATAGGGATGACAGTTCAGTGCCCAAAAATCAAATTGTTGCACGTTCTAAAGTGAGTACTGGAATACCTATTTATCAGGGTTATTTATTTTAACAAGATGTTGTGAAACAATGATCTGAGAACGTTTTTACACATTTGCATGTATCGCCAGTCAGTTTTATTCTGTACTTTATACAGTCCATGTGTGTTTCACCCACACCAGAGCTCCTGAACAGCGATTGCAATGTTATGTCCATTAGGAAATGTTGAAACGTGACCTATCAGGTTGAATTGCATTTTAGTTATTGTAAGGCTATTGTTAAGTGAAGGGCCCCAAATCTGTTCCCAGGTTGTGTTGACCTGGGCAGGTATACACCGCCTGAGACACGGGACTCATACTGGTGATAGCGTCTGTAGTTCCCTGAATCACATCCCAATTTAGTGTGTTGTTCGTGTTGTTGTGTGAATGTTATCTGTTGCCAATTTCCTTCTCAATCCAAAAAATAAATGACGTTAAACTGCATAAGCTGCTATTGAGTTGTTTGTTTCTCTTATAAACAAAAGATGCGCTATTCTGCTGTAAATGTCTCTTTCAGTTTTGTTGTTGGGATATTCCTGGCTTTTGGAATGCGTGGGGAACCGCACCTACCCAGCTACTAAACGTTGGTTAACGAACCTTTTTAACACAGCATCTAAAAAACAATGCATGACTGCACAAGCGCAAAGACTTTGGGCAAATGATATGCACTTGTTTCTCAGATAAACAAAAGATGCGCTATTCTGCTGTAAATGTCTCTTTCAGTTTTGTTGTTGGGATATTCCTGGCTTTTCGAATGCATGAGGAACCGCACCTACCCAGCTACTAAACGTTGGTTAACGAACCTTTTTAACACAGCATCTAAATAAGAATGCATGACTGCACAAGCGCAAAGACTTTGGGCAAATGATATACACTCCGCAAAAACTTTGCCAAAATACATGAATGAATTGCACGCAAGTAAATTCTTGGTTGTTGGTCACTGTAGGCTCACAATGACACGGTTCGTGTTTTTCTTTTCTTTGTTCATGGGGAGATTTTGACAAGTCGTCCTTCATGCTCGGCAAAAACTTGACTCCGTCACAAGCTGAATCAGGTGGCCAAGGAAATGAGGCAAATAACGGGCTGAATTTGGATGCTGTACCAGAATAAGCCAGGTTGGGACACAAGGGGTGGCTCAGATTTAGCCCCTGGGCCAGCTGGTCGTGGCAGGGCCGGACAGCGAGGCATGCATGCAATCTCGCTGACCGTTCTGTTTCCCACTGAGCTCATTCACTTGGCACTCTGGGGGAAGTGGAGGTTTATGCCAAGAGGTGTGGCATCTCTATTCAAATGAGCGTGTCTGGGCTTCACGAATGCCCTCTCCTGTGTATAGTTATAACAAAACCCTTCACACTACTTCTATCGATCGGGCGCCGAGTGCACTTCCTCGGGAGCAGCCAAAGAGTACCCCCAGGCCGAACTCTTGCCAAGAGATATAAGATATGATAACAACTATCGGATATCTATAGCCATTCTTCTGAAACAAAAGGCCCATTCACTGCGGTCGAAGCATCCATTGTGTGAGGTTGTGTTGTGACTCGAGAGGCAGAGAGGCTGTAATTTATTCATCTCACTAGACCTGCAATGTCACGCCAGTAACTTATTTATCATTACCAATGCGCGCTAATTAATTGTCTGTTTAGGGGACGGCCTCTTATGAAGAACATTCCTCGATTGGTCTCTTGGGTTCACTTTCATCGCAGCATGCAAGCTAATTAAGCATCAACATCTTGTTAGTTTTACTTAAAGGAGATATGGGGGAAGGTCAAGGTAGGTAGAGAAGGAAAACAAACACAACATGGAGGATTAGGAGAAAATAACACATTCTGACATTCAGTTCTTTTTGGGCACACAGTTGGACTTAGAAATTTTGTTTAGAGGCATGACATTGCCTACTCCTCGTACTGTTTTCTAAGCGAATGTCAAGGGCACACGCAAACATAAAATAAGGATGCCATTCCTCATTTGTGGCACAATTCATTCTTACTGGATGCCCTTATCACCAGCTTTTAAAATCACCTTTGGATCAGATAACCCACCCCAGGTGTCAAATTTCCTGTTTATTGTATTGGGGAGCTACTTCTCTAACAAAGATATGATAAATACTATTGTTTATTCTGAGTTGAATGGAAGGACGGTCATGGTGGTGATGCAGATAGACGATAAATCAAGTCGGTTTGTATTCTCCTGGGTCAGCCAGAGACAGCTTGTACAAACAATGGCCGCAGGGTAACTTGTGTTTGACGGTATGTATGCACTGGGCCGAAACGGACAAATACACTTATGATCTGATTTACCTAAACGCAAGACGTCCTTAAATACTACAATCGGGGCATCTGAGTAGTTGTATGGCCATCTGCAAACACATATATAATCGCTGCCTACCATGGTTTGTCACTTTAGGAAACAAAGCAGAAGGTTGATTAAGGTTAAAAGCCTCGTAACGGTTGTTTTTTCACAAGATGGTAGGCTAGTCTTCAATGACATACAACCAACTACGTAAATACAACACATACAAATTTGATCGAACACGTGAGGTTGATAACCTACATATTCTCACCAGAATCGGTAATATCCCTTTCATCATCAGAGAAGGACTTGAGACCAGACGGGGATGGCGTCACTGGGTCCAAAATGACACAACAACAAGCCATAATGATATACTGCCAACGTAATGGCCCACCCGGTGCACCCATCTACCGTCACATGACATCATAGCACTCTCAGACTGAGTAGCAGCAGTAAAGCATTTATAAATAATACTTCTAAAAAAATAAAGTAACTCAACTTCATCTCTGGTAGCTTGTGTTGAGCTTTAATAGTAATCAAACAGAAACTTGTTGTGGTACTCAAAAGCTATGTTGTGTGAGAAAGCAGCGCAATCCACACACTATAAACGATTTTGTTGTTAGAGAATAAATGTAATGTAGTAAATAAATAGATAAATATCCCAATTTCAATGCAAACTAAGCCAGGGAGCGTTCCTTTTCTAGTCAATAGCTCCCCATTTTTGTGCATGAACTATGTCCATATGACCTGCTTGATTTCAGTATGTTATCCAAGGGAGTGTATCATTTTTCTGATCTCATAGATATTGTGATCGTTGACTTTTACCGGCTACTATTTACCTAAAGCGTTGGTGCTTTTTGAGCAATATCAGGTTTGGTTCACTTTCAATAATTTGTGAATACTACACTGCTTTTCTGGTTACCGGAGGTGAAAGGCAACCTCAAAGGTCGACGGCATTACATTTTCTTTCCTTTGGGCGGATTCAGTTGGTCCTGGTAACCAGATTCCTGAGTACCAGTTCCTGGTAGCAACTGGAACATAATAACAAGTTATCATACAAAGAAGATTCAGCAAGAGGTTCTCATTTTTTTTGTTGCTTAATCCCTTCTTAGATGCACCACCACATCCTTTATTTTACAAAGTATGCTAACAATATCAAAGAGGGGCATATTGAGGGGTAAATTATGAAAATATAAGCAAGAGGGAAGTGTACTGACATTTTAAGACCGCATTTATATGTGGAAATTAGTCCCTTTATTGAACTTCCCAAATTGTATTTACAGCACGCTTCATGAAAGCATATCCTTCATGCTCTTTCTCCTTCTTTCCATTTTCATTACATTCATTACAGGTGATTTCGTATAGCTTGGTTTTTGGGTGAAATGGTATGCAGCCACCCTGAGTGCAAACCTGTCACTCATCTATTTGACTTTAAACTTCCCTTCAGATAAATCAAAAATAATACAAAGGGTCTGCTTTGAAACGCCATTCAGACGAGAACTCTGCATACAAGTTGTTTCGGCTTTAAAGAGGATGTCATTTCTACATATTATAGATTAAAGGGGTTGTTAGGACCATTTGTATTGTTGTATTTACATTCAATCACAATCCTTGGAAATCCTGTAGCACATCATGCGCAAACAATCTAAGGCCTTTTTTTTATAACTCGAAAGAAGCCTTGACAATGTGTACACTCCGAACGATTAAATCGCTCTACCATAGCAGAAACTAAAAATAATCATTGCATCTGCAGATGGTATAGGTTCACAATATTCCATGGTGTTTGGAAAAGGTTAAAGGCCCATGCCCTTATAAATAAAAGTATTTTATATGATAACAAGTAAAACTCCGGACAGGGTTGGCTATTAATGGCCAGGGAGTCCCATCCCGGGGCAACAGTGTTAATCGGAGCAATAGGTCTCTTTCCTCCCGGATCAATGTCAGCACAAATTTCAAATTGCTTTCCTGATGCGCGCCAAGTTATCTGTGATTCAACTTTAATAGCTTATTGAGCGGAGACGGCATTTAAGGAGCAAGGCTGTATTTCACGTTATTGACAATCAAACGCACACAACTTTCTCATTACCATACATTAGGAACAAACAGAATTAATCTTGACAACACCAATGGGAATCGGGGGGGGGGGGGCTCCGGTTACACGCTTGTTTAAACAAACACCCTTTGCTTGGCAGCTCGGTGATCACAAGAGAAGTGGATGTGTGGTGAGGTACCCCGAGGGAGGGGAGGGGAGGGAGGGGAAGGAGGGGGGGGGAGGGAGGGGAGCGGCAACACGGGACTCCAGTGGACTGCCACAGCACAAATCAATGTGGAAAGCATTCAGGATGAGGCAGTGGGATGCCTTCCATGTATAAATGATGCCTTCCATTACGCATGCAGAAGGCCGAAGCCATCCCTGGGTGTATCCTGGCTGTTGCGCCGCTGCCTTGGCGCATGAGAGCCTCCCCCATGCCGTCGTCGTTCTCCGGCGTGTCTTCCGGCAGTGACGCCCCTCTCAAAGTACATTCGACGTCTTCGCCGAGTAGGCTGCCCGACGTGTCCGTCTGTTTCATTTTTATTTTAGAACGACAAATTAGCAATAGAAAGCTAGCATGGTGTTGAAGTGGGAGCGCAAAATTCACACATGCAATTTTCATCTTCCTCCTCAGCATTGATGCATGCACGGGTGCAATGAAAGGCTGATGGAGGTGAGCGGGACATATTTAGACGATGGGAAAAAAAAAGGAAAAAATAACCAGCGCCTATTACACTCCTTTTTACTGAGCTCATTACGCCGTGATGCACCAGCCCGGCCCACTCCGGGCTGGCCCTCCCGGCAGCGAAATGTAGTGCTGCTCGGATGACAAAATGAGTGGTGGCAAATCAAGCGTTGCGTGCTAAATCAGATGACATTTCGCTGCACCTGAAGGTCGAGTGGTTTGTCAACACGCACACACACACACACACACACACACATAGCCTGAAGACAGTTTGCCTCCCTCCCCCCCATGGTGTACACATCACTGTCCCAGTAGTCGCTCAGACATGGACATGGAAGCAGAGGATTTTAGGGGAAAGGCAGGCAGGCAAACAAGTGGTGTGTGGAGTAAAATAAAAGTAAAAGGACCAAAGAACGAACGCACAACTCATATGGTGAAGGTGTGTGTGTGTGTGTGTGTGTGTGTGTGTGTGTGTGTGTGTGTGTGTGTGTGTGTGTGTGTGTGTGTGCTCCATATCTGTATTAATAGGCAGCCGCCACATATGGAGGAGACGCTGCTTCCTGTATCCATAGACTGAGATCAGACATGTCAAAGAGATTCTGGGCTTGATGAGTGCATCTACCAGTGTTTGTGTTCAAGATTTGTTATTGTAAAATGTGAACATAAATAAATGACTAAAATGTGGTGTGTGTGTGTGTGTGTGTGTGTGTGTGTGTGTGTGTGTGTGTGTGTGTGTGTGTGTGTGTGTGTTCCTCGCTTCAAAGAAAGCCCCTCTTATGTTTGAATGATGTGAGAAGCTCTGGCCCGGGCGTCGACTTGCTTCTAAACACAATGTCATTAATTTGTAATCAGGATGTTAGAACGGATGCCACCAAAGGTACGTTCCCTTGTGACCAGGTTAGGCGATTTGTTTCCGAGCACGGCAAGTGTAGAAACGCATACAAAATCAGCCACAACATAGAACATTTCGTCTTTTTGGACTGTACTGCTAATCTGTGGGTTTGCGCGTTACGTCATGCGGAATATCATTCAAATGTCATCTTTGAAGTGAATCCCCTCTGTGGTAATGTGTTGCGAGGTCAGGCACATGACCCCTCCCCTCTCTGAAATGGTCCCACTGCTTTCTGTAGAACCCAATGGAGTTGGTCACGCACGTGGATTTAACGTGCCTCAAGAGAACGCCCATTAAGACCAACACCTATGAACCTGAACAATTGCTTTTGGTCATTTGAATGTAATGTCATGTAAAGAGAAGCAAAGCCATACTTTATGTGAATTCAGCCACGCACTGGCTTTCGACTAAATATACTTCAAAAGAGGCAACACAGGATTGGTTTGCAGCCAATGACTGCAGTGAGCAGCCAACAGTGTTAGGAGGGCTTCAGCTTGAATTATTCATCATAGGGCAACACGCTGACCATTTAATTCTATGAGCCAAGGGTACATTATTAAGAAACCAACAAATTATGTCAGTGTTTTCCGGATTATTACACACAGAGGACGATGCAATGACAGGGGGGTCTGGGCTGTTGGCTAGACCTAAGGTACATTCAGGCCATTTGACAATACATGGGCCAAACCTCCGGGCGGGCAGGGCGAAAGGCATGCAGAATGCAGCCACGCGGGAGAACATCGGCTCAAGAGGAGGTGCTAATCTCACACCTGTCATAACGCCTCAGTGTTTGTATATCGCAGGTCAAACATTGTTTGCATTTATATTCAGTGAGGTAAACTAAACACACATACAGAGACAGAGACGGGGGGGGGGGGGGGGGGGGTGGGGAGAGGAGGAGAGAGAGGATGCAAATAAAAGAGGACGGCAGACAGGTGAAGAGATAAATACATGGGGAGCCAGAGAAATTGCACTAAAGTGGGTTTATTGAGACAATGTCGAGGCGAAGCACGACTTGTAGTAACACTTGATTCTGTGGGCAAATGGACAAAAAGCACCAGGGGGGACCAGACCAGTTTGTGACATTAGACATTATTCTGAATAAAGGGCCAAACGTCCAGTGAAGCAGAAATAGCCAGGCCTGACACTCAGAGGATAACATGTGAAAATAATGCCGGTGACATTTGTGGTCCATGTTATTTCCATTGGCCGAATGGTAGCACACTGACATTTCCATCCACGGCCCAAGGATGCAGTTTGTTTTTCAGGTTTCAAATCTATTTCAAAACCGTAATCCACACATATCTGGTAAAAGCTGTGAAGATGCACAAACCCATTAACAGTTTAGCCCTAAAAGGGTTCTCTTTTTATGTCCAGGAGTTCGTTCCGTTCACGTATTTAAGAGCTGTGTTCTTTGCTCCCTAATGGCTGCCAAACAAAGGAAACGGTATGGTGCGGGGGTGTGGCTATAGGGTCTTTATTCCTGTACGCAGCATGAACTGCTCACACGCAGGTCATCCACAGATACAGCACATCGATCGGCAACACATCGCACATCACTTTTGAGATCTCACATCCCCTTCCGATTGTAAAAACTTAAATAAATCGATACGCTCGCGTCCAGATATGTTCATGCAAGCAAAATTCGTATTCTGAGGATAAAACCAGCACCTCAACACCGGCGACAGCATTGAAGTACGCAGCCAACACCGGGAAAAAAAAACACACACAACAACAGCAAGCTAAAACACGGACAGGAACAGGGTAATTAGACGGGAAATCATGCAATAGGTGTCGGGGACGAGGAAGGGCAGGGAGGCGATTTGACTGAAGGCTCAATCGATCCCTGGGAAAAAAAAGAGGGAGGGTGCCTCTGGTAGGCAGCGGCCATCCATCAGGGGGGAACCGGGTGCTCCAGCACCC